>NW_024119744.1:0-9891 GCF_003073215.2 Triticum urartu
CCATGGCTCGCGCTCATGTATTGCGTGAAGGTTGAAAAAGTTTGAGATTATTTGAGTATGAAACAATTGCTTGGCTTGTCATCGGGGGTATAGAAGTTGGGAACATCTTTGTGTGACGAAAATGAAGCATAGCCTAACTATATGATTTTGTAGGGATGAACTTCCTTTGGCCATGTTATTTTGAGATGACATAATTGTTTGATTAGTATGCTTGAAGTATTATCATTTTTATGTAAATATGAACTTTTGTCTTGAACCTTTCAGATCTGAATATTCATACCATGATTAGATTAAGAAGATTTACAATGAAATTATGCCAAAGTATCACTCCGCATCAAAAATTCTCTTTTTATCATTTACCTACTCGAGGACGAGCAGGAATTCAGCTTGGGGATGCCTGATACGTCTCCAACGTATCTATAATTTTTGATTTCTCCATGCTACTTTATCTACTGTCTTGGACTATATTGGGCTTTATTTTCCACTTTCATATTATTTTTGGGACTAACCTATTAACCGGAGGCCCAGCCCAGAATTGCTGTTTTTTTCCTATTTCAGTATTTCGAGGAAACAAAATATCAAATGGAGTCCAAACGGAATGAAACCTTCGGGAACGTGATCTTCTCACCGAACGTGATCCAGGAGACTTGGACCCTACTCCAAGAATATTCCGGGGAGGTCACGAGGGTGGAGGGCGCCCCCTGGGCGCGCCCCCTGCCTCGTGGGCCCCTCAGAGCTCCACCGACGTGCTCCTTCCTCCTATATATACCTACGTAACCCCATTAGACCAGAGACGGAGCCAAAAACCTAATTCCATCGCTGCAACTTCCTGTATCCACGAGATCCCATCTTGGGGCCTGTTCCGGAGCTCCGCCGGAGAGGGAATCCATCACGGAGGGCTTCTACATCAACACCATAGCCCTTCCGATGAAGTGTGAGTAGTTTACTTCAGACCTTCGGGTCCATAGCTAGTAGCTAGATGGCTTCTTCTCTCTTTTGGATCTCAATACATTGTTCTCCCCCTCTCTCATGAAGATCTATTTGATGTAATCTTCTTTTGCGGTGTGTTTGTTGAGACCGATGAATTGTGGGTTTATGATCCAACTTATCTATGAATAATATTTGAATCTTCTCTGAATTCTTTTATGTATGATTGAGTTATCTTTGCAAGTCTCTTCGAATTATCCGTTTGGTTTGGCCAACTACATTGGTAGTTCTTGCAATGGGAGAAGTGTTTAGCTTTGGGTTCAATCTTGCGGTGTCCTTACTCAGTGACAGAAAGAGTTGCAAGGCACGTATTGTATTGTTGCCATCGTGGATAACAAGATGGGGTATTAATCATATTGCATGAATTTATTCCTCTACATCATGTCATCTTGCTTAAGGCGTTACTCTGTTTTTAACTTAATACTCTAGATGCATGCTGGATAGCGGTCGATGAGTGGAGTAATAGTAGTAGATGCAGGCAGGAGTCGGTCTACTTGTGACGGACGTGATGCCTATATACATGATCATACCTAGATAACCTCATAACTATGCTAAATTCTATCAATTGCTCAATAGTAATTTGTTCACCCACCGTAGAATATCTATGCTCTTGAGAGAAGCCACTAGTGAAACCTATGGCCCCCGGGTCTATTCTCATCATATCAATCTCCATTACTTTATTTTACTTGTTTTGCTTTTACTTTTTACTTTGCATCTTTATACCAAAAATACCAAAAATATTATCTCTATCAGATCTCACTCTCATAAGTGACCGTGAAGGGATTGACAACCCCTAAGCGTTGGTTGCGAGTTGCTACCGTTTTGTGCAGGTACGAGGGACTTGCGCGTGACCTCCTACTGGATTGATACCTTGGTTCTCAAAAACTGAGGGAAATACTTACGCTACTATGCTGCATCACCCCCTCCTCTTCCGGGAAAACCAACGCTAGCTCGAGACGTAGCACTGATCATAGCGGACAAGTACGCCACGGCCGACTCCTCCATGAAGGCGGAGATTCAAATCAACACAACTGGCAAAGTGGCCCCTCAAGCTCCAAGAACTCCGGTGGCAGACGCCAGCCGGCGACAATAGTAGGGCGACCACAAACGCAAGGCCCCGCAGCCGGCTTCTAGCAGCCAGCAGGTCGCGACCGTTGAAGCCCAGCAGCCAGATGAGCAGCCCCCGCCCTAGCGACAGAAAGGCGGCAAGCCAAACTGGTTGCTGGCCTTCTCCTACGAGCAAACCTTGGATGGACTTTGCAAATTCCATAGCAGCGCAAAGCCGTCGAATCACACCACCCGGAAGTGCCACTGGCTCACCAGGATCGCTAAGGGAGACGGCCTCCTGCCCCCCCCGCCTACAGGGCCGCCGCCTCACCCCCCGCCCCCCCCCCCCGTACGGGGCGCCCGCCTCCGCCTCCGCCCCAGCAGCCAGCTGTCAGGCCAGTCGGCGCGGTACAAGACGAATACCCTGAAGAGCACGGAGCCTACGTGGTGTTCACCAGTGTGGCTGATGATCGACGCAGCAGGCGGCTGCAGTGACAAGAGGTGAATGCAGTAGCATCAGAGATGCTAGAGTTCAGGCACTAGTCCGAGAAGCCCATCAGCTGGAGCAGGGCTGACCACCCGGAAGTGATGCCGAGTCCGGGCTCCTATGCCTTGGTCCTGGACGCCACCTTTGCTATAGACATACGAGCCGCGCGTTTCTCGCGAGTTCTGATAGACGGAGGCAGCAACATTAACATCCTGTACAAGGACACCATGGAGAAGTTAGGAATCAAGCAAAGACAGCTTCAGAACAGCCGAACTGTGTTCCACGGAATCGTTCCTGGGCTTTCTTGCTCGCCAATCGGCAAGATCCTAATGGACATCCTCTTTGGGGACAAAGATCACTTCCGTAGAGAGTCTGTTTGGTTTGAGGTGGTGGACCTTGAACAGGGCAGCCGCCTCCGCCTCCGCCCCAGCAGCCAGCTGTCAGGCCAGTCGGAGCAGTACAAGACGAATACCCTGAAGAGCACGGAGCCTATGTGGTGTTCACTAGTGTGGCTGATGATTGACGCAGCAGGCGGCTGCAGCGACAAGAGGTGAATGCAGTAGCATTCATGCACTGGTCTGAGAAGCCCATCAGCTAGAGCAGGGCTGACCACCCAGAAGTGATGCCGAGTCCGGGCTCCTATGCCTTGGTCCTGGACGCCACCTTTGCCACAGACAGATGAGCCGCGTGTTTCTCGCGAGTTTTGATAGACGGAGGTAGCAGCATCAATATCCTGTACAAGGACACCATGGAGAAGTTAGGAATCAAGCAAAGACAGCTTCAGAACAGCCGAACTGTGTTCCACGGAATCGTTCCTGGGCTTTCTTGCTCGCCAATCGGCAAGATCCTAATGGACATCCTCTTTGGGGACAAAGATCACTTCCGTAGAGAGTCTGTTTGGTTTGAGGTGGTGGACCTTGAGAGCCCATACCATGCACTACTTGGCCGACCCACCTTGGCCATGTTGATGGCGGTCCCCCACTACGCCTACCTCAAGATGAAGATGCCCAGTTCTAGGGGAATTCTGACTGTGGCTGGCGACTACCGGAAGTCGTCTGCTTGCACGGCTGAGAGCAGTCGGCTGGCCGAGTCCCTGGTAATTGCGGCCGAGAAGCGGCTCCTCGAGCGAGTTGTGGCAATGGCCGGCAAGCAGCTTGAGGTATCGCCCAACCCAAAAGAGTCGGAGGCTGAGGGTTCGTTCAAGCTGGCCAAAGAGACAAAGAAGATACCCTTGGATCTGGAGCACCCAGAGAGGTACACAGTCGTAGGTGCAAACCTCGACAGCAAATAGGAAGGCGAGCTCTTCGATTTCCTCCGTGAGAATTGGGACATCTTCGCATGGTCCCCCAAAGACATGCCAGGTGTACCGACAGAATTCGCCGAGCACAAGTTACATGTCCGATCTGATGCAAAGCCGGTCAGGCAGCCCCTACGCCACTTATCAGAATAGAAGAGAAGAGTTGTCGGAGAAGAGAACGCCCGACTCCTAGCAGCCGGCTTCATTATGGAAGTGTTCTTTCCAGAATGGCTAGCAAATCCGGTCCTGGTACTGAAGAAGAACAAGCAATGGCGAATGTGTATTGACTACACGAGCCTCAACAAGGCCTGCCCCAAGGACCCATTTGCTCTACTAAGAATCGATCAGGTGATAGAATCCACAGCCAGATGCGAGCTATTGAGTTTTTTGGATGCATACTCAGGATATCACCAGATCAAGCTGAACCCTGCTGACAGACTGAAGACTGCCTTCATCACGCTGTTTGGAGCCTTCTGCTACCTCACCATGACGTTCGGCTTAAGGAATGTCAGCGCCACCTTTCAGCGTTGTATGCAGAAATGCAGAAGTGCCTGCTCAAGCAGCTCAGTAGGAACGCCCATGTCTACGTAGACGACGTGGTGGTGAAGACGGAAAAGCGTGGAACACTGCTGGAAGACCTCAACGAGACCTTTGAGAACCTGCGCCGATTCCAGATCAAGCTCAACCCCGAGAAGTGTGTCTTCGGAGTACCAACCGGCCAGCTCCTAGGCTTCCTGGTCTCTGAACGCGGCATAGAATTCAACCCAGTAAAAATCAAGGCCATTGAGAGAATGGAGGTACCCAACCGACTGCTGGATGTGCAGAAGTTCACCGGCTGCTTGGCGTCCATCAGCCAATTCATCAGTCGGCTGGGCGAGAAAGCTCTCCCCTTATACCAACTCATGAAGAAGACCACTTTTTGCTCCTAGGCTTCCTGGTCTCTGAACGCGGCATAGAATTCAACCCAGTAAAAATCAAGGCCATTGAGAGAATGGAGGTACCCAACCGACTGCTGGATGTGCAGAAGTTCACCGGCTGCTTGGCGTCCATCAGCCAATTCATCAGTCGGCTGGGCGAGAAAGCTCTCCCCTTATACCAACTCATGAAGAAGACCACTTTTTTCGAGTGGAACCATAAGGCGGACGAAGCTTTTCACCAGCTGAAGAAGGTGCTGACTACTCCACCCGTCCTGGCGGCTCCGACTCCCAAAGAACCTATGCTCCAGTACATCGCGGCCACCAGCCGGGTAGTCAGCATGGTCATTATAGTGGAACGCAAGGAGGAAGGCAAGGCGCTACCTATCCAGAGACCGGTATATTACCTGAGCGAGGTACTATCGACCTCCAAGCAGAACTACCCCCACTACCAGAAGATGTGCTATGGCGTACACTTTGCTGCCAAGAAATTGAAGCCTTACTTTCAAGAGCATCCAATCACAGTGGTCTGCATAGCCCCGCTTGCCGAGATCATTGGTAGCCGAGATGCTTCTGGCCGAGTGGCCAAATGGGCCATAGAGCTGGCTCCCTACACCATCCACTACCAGCCCCGCACCGCTATCAAGTCACAAGCACTGGCCGACTTCCTCGTTGACTGGGCCGAGACCCAGTACCTACCTCCAGCACTTGATTCGACCCATTGGCGGATGCATTTCGACGGCTCCAAGATGCGCACTGGCTTGGGAGCCGGCATCGTCCTCACCTCTCCCAAAGGCGACAAGCTCAAATACGCGCTACAAATCCACTTTGCCGTCTCCAACAATGTCGCCGAGTACGAGGCGCTCATTCATGGGCTCTGGCTTTCCAAAGAACTTGGCATCCGCCCGATCTTGTGTTATGGCGACTTGGACTTAGTGTTCTAGCAATCATCTGGCGACTAGGACGCGAAAGATGCAAACATGGCGAGTTACCGTTTCCTCGTGCAGCAACTGTGCGGGTATTTCGAAGGGTGCGAGTTTCTCCATGTGCCAAGAAATGACAACGACCAAGCAGATGCCTTGGCACGAATCGGCTCCACCCGCCAAGCAATACCATCTGGCGTCGCCCTTCAACGCCTCCTCAAGTCGTCTGTCAAGCCTTCACCAGAATCAGACTCCATTTTTTTGCCGGCTCCTCCCGAAGATGTCAGATCCGAATCCAGAGCTCCGGCAGTCGGTACGGGGATTTTGGCGGATGACTCCAAAGCTGCCACAGTCGAACTCGGCCTGGGGACTGCGGCAGCGGACTTGAAGACTCGAGAACTCGACCCAAGGGCCGCGCCAGTCGGCCTGGGGACTTCATTAACCCAGCAAGCGGTTGCTTGGCAGTTGAAGAAATAGCAGCACCCTCATGGGCCCAGCCCATCCTCAAATTCCTGGTGAACAAAGAGCTGCCGACTGATGAAACCTTAGCACGGCAAATACAACACCGGGCGGCAGCCTACACCATAGTCAACAAAGAGCTGGTCAGGTGCAGCGTCACTGGTGTCTACCAGTGCTGCGTAGAGCCAGAGCAAGGCCAAGCGATTCTCAAAGACATCCATCAAGGCGAGGGCGGCCATCATGCGGCTTCAAGAGCACTCGTCGCCAAAGCCTTTCGACACGGTTTCTTCTGGCCAACTGCCTTGGAAGAGGCCAAGGAGTTGGTCCAAAAATGCAAAGGGTGCCAGAAGTTCAGCTCCAAGCCGCACCAGCCAGCTTCTGCACTCAAGACCATCCCCATTGCCTGGCCTTTCGCAGTTTGGGGTCTAGATATGGTGGGACCATTCAAAACAGCACGAGGTGGTTTAACTCACTTACTTGTCGCAGTGGACAAGTTCACCAAGTTGATAGAAGCAAAGCCAATCAAGAAGCTGAATGGTCCGACTGCCGTAACCATCATCTCCCATATCACAATTCGGTACGGCATACCACACAACATCATCACCGACAACGGCACAAATTTCGCCAAAGGCACCTTGGCCCGTTTCTGCGCAACACAGGGCATCCGACCGGACCTATCGTCCATCGCCCATCCGCAGTCAAACGGCCAAGTGGAGCGAGCAAACGGCCTCATCCTGTCCGGCATCAAGCCGCGGCTGATCGAGCCTTTGGAGCGCTCAGCTGGCTGCTGGCTCGACGAGCTGCCAGCCGTCCCATGGAGTCTGTGCACGACTCCAAACAAGTCAACCGGCTTCACGCCCTTCTTCCTCGTCTACGGTGCCGAAGCCGTCATTCCAACGGACATAGAGTTCGACTCCCCACGAGCCACCATGTACACCGAGGAGGAAGCAGAAGAAGCACGACAAGATGACGTCGATCTACTGGAAGAGGGCCGGCTGTTGGCACTCAGCCGGTCCAGCATCTACCAGCAGAGCCTGCGCCGATACCACAACAGGAAGGTCAGGCCAAGATCTTTCCAAGAAGGCGACCTTATGCTCCAGCAGATCCAGCGAACAGCCGGCCAACACAAGCTGTCGGCGCCTTGGGAAGGCCCTTTCATCATTAGCAAAGTATTGGGCAACAATTCCTACTACCTGATTGACGCTCAGAAGCCCCGAGCATGCAGGAGGGACGACTCCGGCAAGGAGACAGAGCGGCCATGGAATGCAAATCTCCTCCAAAGATTTTACAATTGATGCAGTTTGTACCACGCTACCTTTTGTATTAAAGTACCAAGACTTCGGGCCCCCCGAGACGAGCTCGGGGACTGCCCTCTTTTGTCTGTATGATAAAAATTAGGACTACAAGTATGTTACTCCTTTTTATGCCGTTTGGCACCGGGCTCGACAAGTCGGCCCGGGGACTTGTCGCCTTGCACTATGAAATGCTTCCTGCAGTCGGACAAGTAGTGTGTAAACGCGTAAACTGTCTCCTGTCAGAAGCCGCAGCTCGCAGAGCGACTGTACGGTGGGCAGCAGTAATGTAGAATGGGCATTCGCATGAAAAATGGCTAAGGACTCAAAGCATAAAACATAGCTCAAGACAGCTTCTAGCCTTTTTCGCAAAACCGACTCTCGAAAATCGGATTGCCGTCTTCTATCCAACTTGCTCAAAAACTCTTGAAAACGGCTAAGTACTTGTTTTCCCAAAGTACCCAAGCACTTGATCCAGCGACAGTCCGCAGAGCGGCTGTCCGATTGCAAGGCAGGCAACTAAGAGAAACCGGCAAAGGAAAAAAGCCAAAAGAGCAATGAGCAAGAAAAGATACAACTCGGATAAATATATTTAAATAACATAGGCCCTTGGCCGAATTTTTGAGCAGAGGCTCAAAATACACCCCGCGGGTGGAATTGTGCGAATTAACAAGTTCTTCAAAGACTACTGAAGCAGACAAAACAAAGATATAGCGGCAGCTTAGGAAGCAGCAGACGGATTCGGAGGGTCGGAGGAGGCGCCAGCGTCAGGCATCGGGGCGGCTGGCTGGCTAGTCTCGGCTTGATCGCCTCTGGCGGCAGTCGGGTCGGTCGCATGCGGCTCATTGCTGGAGGCACGGTCGAGCTGACGCTAGCCGTCTGCTCCGTCTTCTAGTGCCTCCGCCTCGCCCTCTTCCTCGACGCTAGAGCCAATCACCTCCGCCGAGTCTTCGCCGTAGTCTGGGGTCATCCCAAACCACTCCGGCGGTACCTCCTCGCTGTCTTCAGACTGCTCAGGGACGAAGATGCTGGTGTCGGTCTACTCAGCGATCGCCGTAGCACGCTTGACGAGGGCGTCTTCCGCAGCTGCCAGCTCCGGCTGGGCCTCCGACCGAAGCGTGGCCAGGCGGTCTAGATCCAGCCCCAGATACCATGCCTTGACGAACTCCATGGCCCGGCGCGCTCCAGCTCAGGCCGAAGTGCCCTTCCAGGCCTCAAGACGACCAGCCGCGACCTCCAGCCAGTCGGCCATCAGGCTGGGGGTGCACGGAGCCTGCATATCTAGCCACAGGGCGGCAATCGCCTGGGCACCGACACGCTGAAGCCGGCGCAGCATCCGGTGAGTCGGCCGAAGGCGAGCCTCGATGCTCAGGATGTGCTCGTCAAGAGTTCAGGGGCGTCGGCGGCAATCTCTGCGCCCTCCGCCCTCCGACCTTCACGGTCAGCCTCGATGGCTTGGATGGCAGCCTGCAACTGCCTACGAAAGAAGTCTGCAAAGACAAGAAGAAACAAAGAAGCAAGTCAAAAACCGGGAGTCGGCACGACTTAAATCGGCAGCTCGAAGAAAGAAAGTAAAGAAACTTGCCATCAACGATGTCTTCAATCTTGTGGAAGCCGGAGGCCAGCAGCGCCTCCTTGTCAGACCAGGAGGAGCGCTCGCTCGTGAATTCGGCCAGGAGGGCGGTCTCCGTGTCCTCCACCTCCCTCTGCGTGTTCACAAGCAGCTGCTTCTGCTCTGCCAATTGAGTGGCCAGCAGATCGCGCTCCGTGGCGAGCTTGCTGCACTCCTCTTTGGCGCGCAAAGCGGAGTTGGCGTCGCTCAGCTGCTGTTGAAGAGCAGCGTTGGCCCCTAAGAAGAAGAAAGAAAGAAGGCGTTAAGTCATCAGGAAAAGAAGGTCGCCAGGGAGATCCGGCCCGACTGCTCAGCAGTCGGCCCGAATCTCGAGGACTACAGCCCGCGGGTGCGCCAGTGCGCCCCCGCGAAGAAGGAAAAAGACTTACTTCGGCTCTCCGACAAATCGGCAGCCCGCTTGCCCAGCTCTTCAATGTTACGGTTGAAGGCAGAGATGCGGAGGTTGTGGTAATCCTATGACAAGCATTTCAGACAAAAAGTCAATACCGAGAGTTCATCAATTGGAGTTCCCGGCCGCCTTCTCAGCAGCTAACCCGAAACTCGGGGACTACACCCAGTGGGTGCGCTGGCGCGCCCCCACAGAGAGGAACAAGGAAACAAAGGCCAAAGGAAAAACATACCCGGACGGCTGCCCGTGACGCCAAGTACGCCTTGGTACAATTCCGGAGAGCGTCGCCCTCGGCACGAAGCTTCGCCTGGACGTCCAGAAGCGCCTGGTTCAGCGGCCCTGTGCCGCCTCCTCGCACCCACTCAATGGGTGTGGCGCTCGTCGCTTCGGCGTCTGGGATCGCCGAGCTGGCGGTGCCGGCTTCCAGGGGGCGGGGTGCCGAAGTCGCCTTCTCCAGACGGTGG
>NW_024119745.1:0-13637 GCF_003073215.2 Triticum urartu
AATCTTCTCCAGACGGCCAAGCGAATTGGCCCGCAGTGCGAAGCCGCCGAAGACGAAGATCTGTCTGGGGAGGAAGGTCTCACCCTGGACTGCATCGCTATTGATGATCGTAGGAGCCATCGAGCCTGATGGCGACGACACAGAGCAACTCTCAATGAAAGCACCAATGTCGGTGTCAAAACCGGCGGACCTCGGGTAGGGGGTCCCGAACTGTGCGTCTTGGCCGGATGGTAACAGGAGACAATGGACAAAAAGTTTTACCCAGGTTCGGGCCCTCTCGATGGAGGTAAAACCCTATGTCCTGCTTGATTAATATTGATGATATGGGTAGTACAAGAGTAGATCTACCACGAGATCGAGGAGGCTAAACCCTAGAAGCTAGACTATGGTATGATTGCTGATGTGTACGTCGTCCTACGGACTAAAACCCTCCGGTTTATATAGACACCGGAGAGGGTTAGGGTTACGCAAAGTCAGATACAATGGTAGGAGATCTTCATATCCATATCGCCAAGCTTGCCTTCCACGCCAAGGAAAGTCCCTTCCGAACACGGGACGGAGTCTTCAATCTTGTATCTTCATAGTCCAGGAATCCGGCTGAAGGTATAGTCCGGCTATCCAAACACCCCCTAATCCAGGACTCCCTCAGTGGGTTACATGACTAGTCCTAGTAGGATTAGGATTTACTTAATTACAAGTGGAGTCCTAGTCTTGCCTCCTTTGTAAGGGAATATTCCTTACGCTTTCCTCTTAAGCTGGCCCACCAGAGTATAAGACGGTCTGCTGGGCTTTGGACCTTTGTCATCCGTCTGATCCGCCCGCCGGGTCTCCAGTCAGTCACAATGTCCAGGAGGGTTACATGTAAACCGCCATGTCCAGGCGGATCGCCAGTGAGTCGCCTAGCTCCAGCCGGGTCTCTGGTGAGTCGCCAAGTCCCAGCCATGTCATCGATCTGGCCAGGTCATACCGCGGGGTATATTCCCGACAAGTAGTGTCATGTGAACGTCGACTACATCGCACTTCACCTCATTAGGGCCTAAGGGAATGCATTGTGGTGTAGTTATTAGATGATGGGTTGCGAGAGTAACAGAAGCTTAAACCCTAGTTAATGTGCTACTTCGTAAGGAACTGATTTGGATCCAAAAGTTTAATTCTATGGTTAGATTTTATCTTAATACATTTCTCGTAGTTCCGGATGCTTGCGAGGTGGTTAATCATAAGTAGGAGGTTTGTTCAAGTAAGAACGGCACCTAAGCACCGGTCCACCCACATATCAAATTATCAAAGTAGCGAACACAAATCAATCCAACATGATGAAATTGCCGTGTACCCTCAAGAACACTTTGCTTATTGTAAGAGATCGTTTTGGCTTGTTCTTTGCCACAAAAGGATTGGGCTACCTTGCTGCATACTATTTATCTTGCTCGTTACAAATTATCTTGCTATCAAACTAGTCGTTACTTATAATTTCAGTACTTGTAGAGAATACCTTGCTAAAAACACTTGTCATTTCCTTCTGCTCCTTGTTGGGTTCGACACTCTTACTTATCGAAAGGTCTACGATTGATCCCCTATACTTGTGGGTCATCAAAGAACATGAGCATAAAAAAATACATCTCTCAAATCAATATAAGTGAAGCATGAGAGAGTTTCTTCAAAGGATTTTACCAACTCTCAAATTAATCTAAGTGAAGCATGAGAATATTTCTTCAAAAAAATTAAAGCACACCATGCTAAAAAAGATAAAAGTGAAGCACTAGAGCAATTCGATAGCTCAATTTTTTTAAGTGAAGCATATAGAGCAATTCTAACAAATCATAGCATCATTTGGCTCTCTCAAATAGGTGTGTCCAGAAAGTATAATTGTGACATACTAAAAAGAAAATCAAGCAAAGACTCATATAAAACAAAACGCTCCAAGCAAAACTAATGATATGTGTGATGAATAAAAATATAGCTCCAAGTAAAATTATTGATGGTCGTAGAAGAAAGAGGGGATGCCTTCCGGGCATCACCAAGCTTAGTTGATTTGTTCTCTTTGGGGTGCCATGGGCATCCCCAATATTAGGCTCTTTTCACTCGTCATTCCTTCATCCATCGTGATCTCACCTAAAACTTGGAAACTTCAAGCACACAAAACTTAATAAGACCTTCATGTGATCCGTTAATATAATAAAGCAAATCACCACTCTAAGTACTTTTGCAAACCCATTCATATTTTATTATTGCATTATATGTACTGTATCCTAACTTTACCATGTCTTATAACGCTCAATGTAGTCCATAGATTCATCAAAATAAGCACACAATGCAACGAAAACAGAATCTATCAAAAACAGAACAGTCTGTAGTAATCTGGACTCTAACCATACTTCTCTTACTCCAACAATTCTGAAAAATTAGGACAACGTAGGATATCTGTATATCAATATTTTGTAAAACTTCAGAATTTGTCGGCACTTCTGCGATTTTTCAAAACACTGCTACTGGATGCAAAAGTTTCTGTTTTTCAACAACATCAAATCAACTATCACTCAACATGATCCCAAAGGCTTTACTTGGAACCAACACTAATAAAAACATAAAATACACAATAATAACGGTAGCATAATTGTGTAAACACTCAAGAACAGAAAGAAAAAGACAAAAATAAATTTTATTCATTGGGTTGCCTCCCAACAAGCGCTATCGTTTTATGCCCCTAACTAGGCATAATGCATAGATTCAAGTGATGTCACATTTAGTTTTTGATCCATTGGATGCTCTCATGATTGATTCATATGGTGTCCTAATTCTTGTTCCAGGGAAGTGTTCCATACCCTTCCTTAGTGGAAATTAAAATTTAATATTCCCTTCTTTCATGTCAATCACGACACCAATAGTGCGTAAAAACGGTCTACCAAGTATGATAGGATAAGACGGATTGCAATCAATCTCAAGAACAATAAAATCTATGGAAACATAGTTCCTATTTGCAAGAAAAATAACATCATTAATTCTTGCCAAAAGCTTTTTAATAGTAGAATCCGTCAAGTGCAAATTAAGAGAACATTCTTCAATATTGGTAAGACCAAGCACATCACATAGAGATTTCGGAATCGTGGAAACACTAGCACCCAAATCACATAAAGCAAAGAACACATAATTTTTAATCTTGAATTTAATGGTAGGTTCGCACTCATCTTGTAATTTTCTGGGAATTGAACTCTCTAATTCCAATTTTTCCTCTATGGCTTTTAGCATAGCATCCACAATATGTTTAGTGAAAGCTTTATTTTGTTCATAGGCATTGGATGAATTTATCATGGATTGCAACAAAGAAATACACGCAATCAAAGAAAATTATCATAATTAAAGTCTTTTTAATCCAAAATAGTGGGCACATCACTATTTAAAATCTTGACCTCTCCAAACCCAGTTTCATCAATTTTTTTGACAAGATTTTCACCCTCCGAATTATAGGGACACCTTCTAGCTAAAGTTGACTCTTCTTCAGTACCTTTATCATCAATTTTAATATTACAAAACAAGGAATCAATAGAAGAAACACCAATCACTTTAAGATCTTCATCATTATTATCCTCTAGAGAAGCCGGCTTAGCGGCCATTTGGTTTACTATCGTACCTTATGCATCGGATATTTTGCCTAGTAAATTTTTAGCATGAGCATACTTGGATTGGAGATTAGAAACTTCTCTACTAACTTGATCAAGTTGTTTTTTATAGAGCATAGTGAAATGTTCTTTAAGCTCCTCGGTAAAAAACTTATTGTGCTCAAATTGTGTAGTCATATATTCCTTGGTACTTTTCTCAATCTCAAGAAAAATATTGGTGCAAGGAACATCATAATACTTTTGTTGAGACATCATGACTATGAAAACAAGAATGCAAACAAAAAGAGATCCGACGAGAAAAAGGCAAACAAAATAGAAGGCAAATAAAATGGCAAATTGGTGTGAAGTGGGGAAGATGAAAACAAGAGGCAAATGTGCAAATAATGTAAATTGCAAGGAGATGAGATTTGTGATTAGGAACCTGATAGATGTTGATAATGTCTCCCCGGCAATGACGCCAGAAATTCCTTTGACATGGCTTGAGACTGTGTCGGTATTTCCCTAAAGAGGAAGGGATGATGCAGCAGAGCTATAGTAAGTATTTCATTTAGTTATGAAACCAAGGTTATAAATCCATTACGAGAACCAAGCAACACTATGTAAACGGTACCTGCACACAAAGAACAAATACTTGCAACCCGACGCATAAGAGGGGTTGTCAATCCCTCCTTGGTAAAAGATGGATAAAATTGTATGAGATTGGATAAATAGATCGCTCAAGAACACAAAATAAAGGAGGAAAATAAAAAGTGTAGCAAGGTGATAACCCACAAGTATAGGGGATCGCAACAGTTTTAAAGGGTAGAGTATTCAACCCAAATTTATAGATTCGACACAAGGGGAGCCAAAGAATATTTGCAAGTATTAGTAGTTGAGTTGTCAATTCAACCACACCTGGAGTTTAATATTTGCAGCAAAGTGATCAGTAGCACAATAGTTTGATAGTTTTGATAGTACTGGTAGTAATGGTAACAATGGTTACAGTTTTGTAGAAGTTGTGATAGTAGCAATAGCAATAGTAACTTAGCAAGAACAATATGTAAAAAACTTGTAGGCATTGTGTCGTTGAATTTGTTGTATGATATTCATCATATAACAGTCATAACCTAGGGCAACACAAAACTAACTCCAGTTCAGAAATATAATGTAGGCATGTATTTCGTAAATAGTCATACATGCTTATGGAAAAGAACTTGCATGGCATCTTTTGTCCAACCCTCCCGTGGCAGCGGGGTCCATATGGAAACTAAGGGATATTAAGGCCTACTTTTAATAGAGAACCGAAACAAAGCATGGACACACAGTGAATACATGAACCCCACAAACTATGATCATCACTTGGAAGTATCCCAATTATTGTCACTTTGGGGTTTACGAGTCATAACACATAATAGGTTCATATGACTAACAATATAAGATCTAGAACATAGATATAATGGTGAAAACATAAACGGTTCAGATCTGAAATCATGACACTCGGGCCCTAATGACAAGCATTAAGCATGGTAAAGTCATAAAAACATCAATATCAGAACATAGTGGATACTAGGGATCAAGCCCTAACAAAACTAACTCGGTTACATGATGAATCCCATCCAACTCCTCACCGACCAGCGAGCCTACGAAGGAATTACTCACTCCCGGTGGGGAGCATTGATACGTCTCCAACGTATCTATAATTTTTGATTGTTCCATGCTATTATATTATATGTTTTGGATGTTTAATGGGCTTTATTATGCACTTCTATATTATTTTTGGGACTAACCTATTAACCCAAGGCCCAGTGCAAATTGTTGTTTTTTTGCCTATTTTAGTGTTTCGTAGAAAAGGAATATCAAACGGAATGAAACCTTCGGGAGAGTTATTTTTGGGACAAACATGATCTGGAGGACTTGGAGTGGACGTCAAGAAAAGAACGAGGAAGCCACAAGACAGGGAGGCGCGCCTCCCCCTGGGCGCGCCCCCACCCTCGTGGGCCCCTCATAGCTCCACCGACCTACTTCTTCCTACTATATATACTCAGATACCCCGAAAACATCCAGGAGCACCGCAACCTTCTGTACCTGTGAGATCCCATCTTGGGGCCTTTTCCGGCGCTCCGCCGGAGGGGGAATCGATCACGGACGGCTTCTACATTAACACCACAGCCTCTCCGATGATGTGTGAGTAGTTTACCTCAGACCTTCGGGTCCATAGTTATTAGCTAGATGGCTTCTTCTCTCTCTTTGGATCTCAATACAAAGTTCTCCTTGATCTTCTTGGAGATCTATTCGATGTAACTCTTTTTGCGGTGTGTTTGTCGAGATCCGATGAATTGTGGGTTTATGATCAAGATTATCTATGAACAATATTAGAATCTTCTCTGAATTCTTTTATGTATGATTTGTTACCTTTGCAAGTCTCTTCAAATTATCAGTTTGGTTTGGCCAACTAGATTGATCTTTCTTGCAATGGGAGAAGTGCTTAGCTTTGGGTTCAATCTTGCGGTGTCCTTTCCCAGTGACAGTAGGGGCAGCAAGGCACGTATTGTATTGTTGCCATCGAGGATAAAAAGATGGGGTTTATATCATATTGTCCCTCTACATCATGTCATCTTGCTTAATGCGTTACTATGTTCTTATGAACTTAATACTCTAGATGCAGGCAGGAGTCGGTCGATGTGTGGAGTAATAGTAGTAGATGCAGAATCATTCCGGTCTACTTGTCGCAGACGTGATGCCTATATACATGATCATGCCTAGATATTCTCATAATTATGCACTTTTCTATCAATTGCTCGACAGTAATTTGTTCACCCACCGTAATACTTATGCTATCTTGAGAGAAGCCACTTGTGAAACCTATGGCCCCCGGGTCTATTTTCCATCATATTAATCTCCCAACAACTAGCTATTTCTGTCACCATTTATTTTTCCAATCTATACAACAAAAATACCAAAAATATTTATCTTATTATCTCTATCAGATCTCACTTTTGCAAGTGGCCGTGAAGGGATTGACAACCCCTTTATCGCGTTGGTTGCAAGGTTCTTGATTGTTTGTGTAGGTACGAGGGACTTGCGTGTGGTCCCCTACTGGATTGATACCTTGGTTCTCAAAAACTGAGGGAAATACTTACGCTACTTTGCTGCGTCACCCTTTCCTCTTCAAGGGAAAACCAACGCATGCTCAAGAGGTAGCAAGCATAATGGAATTGGGGATGAAGGAGGGTTCATGATGACGAAGAACGAAGATTCCCCTCTCCGAGGCCCCAAACGGGCTCCAGATCTGGCCTCCGATGAAGAACAGGAGGTTACTTTTGGGAAACGTTGCATGGAAAACAAAAAAGAATTCTACGCACACGCAAGATCTATTCATGGAGATGCATAGAAACGAGAGTGGAGAGTCTGTCTACGTACCCTCATAGACTGTAAATAGAAGCGTTTATTAAAGTGGTTGATGTAGTCAAACTTCTTCGCGATCCAACCGATCAAGTACCGAACGTACGACACCTCTGCGTTCAGCACAAGCTCAACTTTGTGACGTACTCGCCTTCTTGATCCAGCAAGACGGGCAAAGTAGTGGATGAGTTTCGGTGGCACAACGGTGTGGTGACAGTGATGGTGATGTTATCTCCGCAGGGCTTCACCTAAGCACTACGAAAATATGACCGACGGACGAAGCTGTGGAGAGGGGCGCCGCACACGGCTAAGAGATTGTCGTTGGCTATGTGTGGCGCCCCCTCCTACATATATATAGGTGGGGGAGAGGGGAGGCAGCCAGGAGGCGCCCCAAGGGTGGCCGAATCCCCCTTGGGTTCCTGCCCTTGCCTCCCCTTTCCTTGTATGTGCGTGAGAGGAAGGCAGGGGGAGGTGGCGCCCCCCACCACACACTTTCCTTTCTCTCATGAGGAGGGAAAGGCAGGAGGGGCCAACCCTCCCCATTTCCTTCCCCTAGGGCCGGCGGCCAGGGAGAGGGGTGCACCAGCCCATTGTGGGCTGGTGTGTTTCCCCTTTGGCCCATTAAGCCCATATAGCCTCCCGGGGTTTCCCGGAACCCCTTCCGATGATCCGATGACTACCCGGTACCTCCCGAAACTCTTCCGGTGTCCAACTAGCATTCTCCTATATATCGATCTTTACCTCCAGACCATTTCGGAGCTCCTTGTCATGTTTGTGATCTCATCTGGGACTCCGAACAATATCCAGTCACCAAATCATATAACACTATACCCGTCAACGAACGTTAAGCGTGCGGACCCTAGGAGTTCGAGAACTATGTAGACATGACCGAGACACCTCTCCGGTCAATAACTGGTAGCGGAACCTGGATGTCCATATTGTTTCCTACATATTCTACAAAGATCTTTATCGGTCGAACCTTTTGACAACATACGTAATTCCCTTTGTCTATCGGTATGTTACTTGCCCGAGATTCGATCGTCGGTATCTCCATACCTAGTTCAATCTCGTTACCCACAGGTCTCTTTACTCATTCCATAATACATAATCTCATAACTAACTCCTTAGTCACTTTGCTTGCAAGCTTCTTATGATGCGTATTACCGAGAGGGCCCAGAGATACCTCTCCGACACTCGGAGTGACAAATCCCAATCTCGATCCATGCCAACTCAACAGACACCTTTGGAGGTACCTGTAAAGCATCTTTATGATCACCCGATTATGTTGTGACGTATGATCCATGCCAGTCTCGATCTCATGGTCGAAGGAACATGTATTTGTCATTCAAGAAAGCAGTAGCAATAAACTGAACGATCGTATGCTAAGCTAACGGATGGGTCTTTTCCATCACATCATTCTCCTAATGATGTGATCCTGTTATCAAATGACAACTCATGTATATGGTTAGGAAACCTTATTTCTCTTTGATCAACGAGCTAGGCTTACTAGGGACACGGTATTTGTGCATGTATCCGCACATTTATTTAAGTTTCCGATCAATACAATTATAGCATTAATAATAAAAATTTATCATGAATAAGGAAATATAAAATAAAAACTTTATTATTGCCTCTAGGGCTTATTTCCTTCAGTCTCCCACTTGCACTAGAGTCGATAATCTAGATTACATTGTAATGAATCTAACGCCCATGGAGTCTTGGTGGTAACATGTTTTGCTCGCGGAACATGCTTAGTCAACGAGTCTGCCACATTCAAATCTGTATGTACTTTGCAAATTTCTATGTCTCCATCCTTGACCTTTTCACGAATGTAGTTGAAGCGTCTCTTGATGTGTTTGGTTCTCTTGTGAAACCTGGATTCCTTCGCAAAGGCTATTGCTCTAGTGTTGCTACAAAAGATTGTCATTGGACCCGATGCACTAGGTATTACACCCAGATCGAATCTGAAGTCCTTCATCCAGACTCCTTCATGCGATGCTTCCGAAACAGCTATGTACTCTGCTTCACACGTATATCTCGCCCTGACGCTCTGCTTGGAACTGCACCAACTGACAGCTCCACCATTCAATATAAATACGTATCCGGTTTGTGACTTAGAGTCATCCAGATCAGTGTCGAAGCTAGCATCGACGTAACCCTTTACGACAAGCTCTTGGTCACCTCCATAAACGAGAAACATGTCCTTGGTCCTTTTTAGGTACTTCAGGATGTTCTTGACCACTGTCTAGTGATCCACTCTAGTATTACTTTGGTACCTCCCTGTCAAACTTATGGCAAGGCACACATCAGGTCTAGTACACAACATAGCATACATGATAGAACCTATGGCTGAGGCATAAGAAATGACTTTCATTCTCTCTCAATCTTCTGCAGTGGTTGGGCTTTGAGTCTGACTCAATTTCGCACCTTGTAACACAGGTAAGAACCCTTTGTTTGACTGATCCATTTTGAACTTCTTCAAAACTTTTTCAAGGTATGTGCTTTGTGAAAGTCCTATTAAGCATCTCGATCTATCCCTATAGATCTTGATGCCCAATATATAAGCAGCTTCACCGAGGTCTTTCATTGAAAAATTCTTATTCAATTACCCTTTTATGCTATCTAGAAATTCTATATCATTTCCAATCAACAATATGTCATCCACATATAATATCAGAAATGCTACAGAGCTCCCACTCACTTTTGTAAATACAGGCTTCACCATAATTCTGTATAAAACCATATGCTTTGATCACCTCATCAAAGCGTATATTCCAACTCCGAGATGCTTGCACCAATCCATAGATGGATCGCTGGAGCTTGCACACATTTTTAGCACCTTTAGGATCGAAAAAACCTTCTGGTTGCATCATATACAACTCTTCTTTAAGAAATCCATTAAGGAATGCAGTTTTGACGTCCATTTGCCAGATTTCATAATCAGAAAATGTGGTAATTGCTAAATTGATCCGGACAGGCTTACGCATCGTTATGGGTGAGAAAGTCTCATCGTAGTCAACCCCTTGAACTTGTCGAAAACCTTTTGCGACAAGTCGAGCTTTGTAGATAGTAACATTACCATCAACGTCATCTTCTTCTTGAAGATCCATTTATTCTCTATGGCTTGCCGATCATCGGGCAAGTCCACCAAAGTCCACGCTTTGTTCTCATACATGGATCCTATCTCAGATTTCATTGCCTCAAGCCATTTGTTGGAATCTGGGCTCATCATAGCTTCTTCATAGTTCATAGGTTCGCCTTGGTCTAAAGACATGACTTCCAGGACAGGATTACCGTACCACTCTGGTGTGGAACATGTTCTGGTTGACCTACGAAGTTCAGTAGTAACTTGATATGAAGTTCCATGATCATCATCATTAGCTTCCTCTCTAGTTGGTGTAGGCATCACGGGAACAATTTTCTCTGATGTTCTACTTTCCAGTTCGAGAGAAGGTACAACTATCTCATCAAGTTCTACTTTCCTCCCACTTACTTCTTTCGACAGAAACTCCTTCTCTAGAAAGGACCCATTTTTAGCAATAGAGATCTTGCCTTCAGATCTATGGTAGAAGGTGTACCCAATAGTTTCTTTAGGGTATCTTATCAAGACGCACTTCTCCGATTTGGGTTCAAGCTTATCAGGCTGAAGCCTTTTGACATAAGTGTCGCATCCCCAAACTTTCAGAAATGATAGCTTATGTTTCTTCCCAAACCATAGTTCATACGGTGTCGTCTCAATTGATTTAGACGGTGGCCTATTTAACGTGAATGCAGCTGTCTCTAATGCATAACCCCAAAATTATAAAGGCAAATAGAGACATCATTTCATATTGTTTTAAATGAAGGCCAAACTCATAAATCAAATATTCACATCCACGATCAGATCGTAGAAACTTTATTTTCTTGTTACGATGATTCTATACTTCACTCTAAAATTCTTTGAACTGTTCAAATGTTTCAGACTTGTGTTTCATTAAGTAGATATACCCATATCTACTTAAATCATCTGTAAAGGTTAGAAAATAATGATACTGCTGCATGC
Organism: Triticum urartu; assembly: GCF_003073215.2. Taxonomy (NCBI): domain Eukaryota; kingdom Viridiplantae; phylum Streptophyta; class Magnoliopsida; order Poales; family Poaceae; genus Triticum; species Triticum urartu. The sequence goes on from NW_024119745.1 coordinate 11,038, forward strand.
TTCAACACTCATTGGACCGCATACATCGGTATGTATTATTTCCAATAAGTCATTAGCTCGCTCCATTGTTTCGGAGAACAGAGTTTTAGTCATCTTGCCCATGAAGCATGGTTTGCAAGTATCAAATGATTCATAATCAAGTGATTCCAAAAGTCCATCCTCATGGAGTTTCTTCATGCGCTTTACACCAATATGACCTAAACGATAGTGCCACAAATATGTTGCACTATCATCATCAATTTTGCATCTTTTGGCATCAATATTATGAATATGTGTATCACTACGATTGAGATTCAACAAGAACAGACCATTCTTCAAGGGTGCATGACCATAAAAGATATTATTCATATAAATAGAACAATCATTATGCTCTAACTTAAATGAATGACCGTCTCACAATAAACAAGATCTAGATATAATGTTCATGCTCAACGCTGGCACCAAATAACAATTATTGAGGTCTAAAACTAATCTCGAAGGTAGATGTAGAGGTAGTGTGCCGACGACAATCACATCGACCTTGGAACCATTCCCGACACACATCGTCACCTCGTCCTTAGCCAATCTTTGTTTATTCCGCAGCTCCTGTTTCAAGTTACAAATATGAGCAACCAAACCGGTATCAAATACCCATGCGCTACTATGAGCATTAGTAAGGAACACATCAATAACATGTATATCAAATATACTTTTGTTCACTTTGCCATCCTTCTTATCCACCAAATACTTGGGGCATTCCGCTTCCAGTGACCACTTCCTTTGCAGTAGAAGCACTCAGTTTCAGGCTTAGGTCCGGCTTTGGGTTTCTTCACGGGAGTGGCAACTTTCTTGTCGTTCTTCTTGAAGTTCCCTTTATTTCCTTTGCCCTTTTTATTGAAACTAGTGATCTTGTTAACTATCAACACTTGATGCTCCTTCTTGATTTCTACCTCCGCCGATTTCAGCATCGCGAAGAGCTCAGGATTTTTTTTCTCCATCCCTTGCATATTATATTTAATCACAAAGCCTTTGTAGCTTGGTGGCAGTGAATGAAGAACTCTATCAATAACACTCTCAAGTGGAAGATCAATTCCTAGCTGAGTCAAGTGGTTATGATACCTAGATATTTTTGAGTATGTGTTCACTGACAGAACTATTCTCCTCCATCTTGCAGCTATATAACTTGTTGGAGACTTCATATCTCTCAACCCGGGCATTAGCTTAACATATCAAATTCAGCTCTTGGAACATCTCATATGCCCCATGACATTCAAAACGCCTTCCAAGTCCCAGTTCTAAGCGGTAAAGCATGGCACACTTAACTATAGAGTAGTCATCAGATCGAGTCTGCCAGACATTCATAACATATGTAGTAGGTCTGTCACCTAGCGGTGCATCAAGGCCACTAGTAGAAAACGGGCCTATTGTCCCGGTTCGTAAGGGCCTTTTGTCTCGGTTCTTGAACCGGGACTAAAGGGTCGGTACTAATGCCCTGTCCCTTTAGTCCTGGTTCAGTCCAGAACCGAGATAGAAGGGCCTCCACGTGGCCTGTGCGTGGAGCCCAGGCAGGAGGGCCTTTGGTCCCGGTTGGTGGCACCAACCGGGACCAATAGGAATCCACGCGTCAGTATTTCTGTGGCTGGGGTTTTTGTTTTTTTGAGGGGGGGGGGGTTGGGGTTTTGGGGGGTTAATTTAGGTGTTTCATATATTATGTTAGCTAGCTATAATTAATAGAGAGAAGTGTCCTCTCTTATGTCCGTGCTTGGTTGACGCTACGTACTATACATATGTATAGAGAGGACTAGACACGCTAGCTAGTAAGAAAGCGAAGGAAACAGAAGATCGTCATGAACATATATGCATACAGAGAGAAGTGATATCGACCACCTCTCCTTCTCCGAGAGATTGGTCGAACAACAAGTTCTCGTATATCTATCCGACACTACCGGCTACATATATACAATAATTATCTCTTACAAATATAATCTCCTAACATACGGACTGCATGTCCACATAGTATTCTCCGTCTTCAGCGATCACGTGGTCAAGAAAGAATGCCGCCAATTCCTCTTGAATTGCTCGCATGCGAGCTGGTGCTAGGAATTCATCCCACTTCCGAAACATCTAATTTGAAGAAGGGGGTCAATACATATATATATATGAATGAATGAAACTCAACACAAATGATGGCAATAAAATAAAATTGTGAATGTTGTTATTTACGCACTTCATATTGTTCGTCAGAGTAGCCCCACTCACAGGTCGTGTGGCGGATGGACTCGCAAACGTAGTATCCACAGAAATCATTCCCTTGTTCCTGCCACAACCACTTTACAAGAAATAGAGGTCAATCAAATTGATAAGCAAGAATGCCAAATGGTATTGATGAAACTAGTGTTTGAATCACTAGGAGATGCGCGGAACATGCTACTATAGTACTTACTTTCGGGTGTCTATATTGTAGCTTCTTCAGCAGTCCCGGAGCTTTTTTGGTGAATTTTCTCCAAACCCTGCCTGACAAAGAAAACAATTACTTGATATATCAGGAAATGAACAAAGTTGTTGATATGGTGGATAATGATCGATTTAACTTACTTCTCGACCATTTGAGTTATGCCTGC
>NW_024119746.1:0-14900 GCF_003073215.2 Triticum urartu
GATGATGTTATCAAGAAGAAGGTCTTCCCTTTATCTTTGAAGGGAGATGCATTGACATGGTATAGGCTATGTGATGATATGGGATCATGGGACTACAAACGGTTGAAATTGGAATTCCATCAGAAGTTTTAGCCTATGCATCTTGTTCATCGTGATCGTAATTATATATATATAATTTTTGGCCTCGCAAAGGAGAAAGCATCGCTCAAGCTTGGGGGAGGCTTAAGTCAATGTTATATTCATTCCCCAATTATGAGCTCTCAAGAGAAATGATTATTCAAAATTTTTATGCTCGGCTTTCTAACAACAATCGCTCCATGCTCGATATTCTTGTACTGGTTCCTTTATGATGAAGACTATTGAATTCAAATGGAACTTATTGGAGAGAATTAAACGCAACTATGAAAATTGGGATCTCGACGAAAGTAAGGAGTCAGGTATAACACCTAAGTTTGATTGTGTTAAATCTTTTGTGGATACCGACGTTTTCCGTAAATTTAGCACTAAATATGGACTTGACTCTGAGATAGTAGCTTCTTTTTGTGAATCTTTTTCTACTCATATTTATCTCCCTAAGGAGAAGTGTTTTAAATATAATCCTCCCATTGAAGTAAAAGTAGTTGCACCTATTAAAGTTGAAGAAAAGACTATCACTTATAATGATCCTATTGTTCCTACTGCTTAGGTTGAGAAACCACCTTTCCCTGTTAGAATTAAGGATCATGCTAAAGCTTCAACTGTAGTCAACAAGAGTAATATTAAGACACATACACCCCCTGAGCAAATTAAAGTTGAACCTAACATTGCTATGGTTAAAGATCTCTTGGCTGATAATATCGATGGGCATGTTATTTATTTCTGCGATGAAGCTGCTAGAATTGCTAGACCTGATACTAAAAATAAATATAGAATTGTTGTAGGCATGCCTGTTATTTTTGTTAAAATAGGACATTGTTGTTATCATGGCTTATGTGATATGGGTGCTAGTGCTAGTGCAATACCTCATTCTTTATATAAAGAAATTATGCATGATATTGCACCTACTGAGATAGAAGAAATTGACGTTACAATTAAGCTTGCCAATATAGATACTATCTCACCAATTGGGATTGTTAGAGATGTTGAAGTCTTGTGTGGGAAGGTTAAATATCCTGCTGATTTTCTTGTTCTTGGTTCCCCACAAGATAGCTTTTGTCCCATTATATTTGGTAGACCCTTCTTGAATACTGTTAATGCTAAGATAGACTGCAATAGGGATATTGTTTCTGTTAGTTTAGGGGACATGTCTCATGAGTTTAATTTTGCTAAATTTAGTAGACAACCCCGTGATGAAGAATTGGCTAGTAAAGATGAAATTATTGGTCTTGCTTCTATTGCCGTGCCTCCTAATGATCCTTTAGAACAATATTTGCTTGACCATGAAAATGAATGTTTATGAATGAAAGAAGGGAAATAGATGAAGTATTCTTTAAACAAGGACCTATTCTGAAACACAACTTGCCTGTTGAAATCCTAGGGGATCCTCCTCCATCCAAGGGTGATCCCGTGTTTGAGCTTAAACCATTGCCTGATACTCTTAAATATGCTTATCTTGATGAAAAGAAGATATATCTTGTTATTATTAGTGCTAACCTTTCAGAGCATGAAGAAAAGAAATTATTGAAAACTCTAAAGAAGCACTGTGCCGCTATTGGATATACTCTTGATGATCTTAAGGGCATTAGTCCCACTCTATGTCAACACAAAATAAATTTGGAGAAAGATGCCAAACCAGTTATTGATCACCAATGACAGCTGAACTCTAAGATGAAAGAAGTGGTAAGAAAGGAAATACTAAAGCTCCTCGAGGCAGGTATAATTTATCCGTTTACCTTTGTATTGGGTGTGTTGGGGACAGAAGAGACTCTTTGTTATTTGGTTGCAGGGTTGCTTGAGAGAGACCATCTTCATCCTACGCCTCCTACGGATTGATAAACCTTAGGTCATCCACTTGAGGGAAATTTGCTACTGTCCTACAAACCTCTGCACTTGGAGGCCCAACGACGTCTACAAGAAGAAGGTTGTGTAGTAGACATCATTACATTGTTGTTTCTGTAAAAATTGGAGATCATTGTTATCATGGCTTATGTGATGTGGGTGCTAGTGTGAGTGCAATTCCTTATTCCTTATATAAAGAGATTATGAATGATATTGCACCTGTTGAGATAGAAGACATTGATGTTACTATTAAGCTTGCCAATAGAGATACTATATCACCAGTTGGGATTGTTAGAGATGTTGAAGTCTTGTGTGGGAAAATTAAATACCCTACTGATTTTATTTTCTTGGTTCCCCACAAGATAATTTTGTCCCATTATATTTGGTAGACCTTTCTTGAATACTGTCAATGCTAAGATAGACTACGAGAAAGATATTGTTACTGTTGGTTTAGGGGGTATGTCTCATGATTTTAATTTCTCTAAATTTCGTAGAAACCCCATGATAAAGAATTGCCTAGTAAAGATGAAATTATTGGTCTTGCTTCTATTGCCGTACCTCCTACCGATCCTTTAAAACAATATTTGCTAGACCATGAAAATGATATGTTTATGAATGAAAGAAGGGGAATAGATGAAATATTCTTTAATCGGGCCTATTTTAAAACACAATTGGCCTTTTGAAATCCTTGGGGATCCTCCTCCACCCAAGGGTGATCCCGTGCTTGAGCTTAAACAATTACCTGATACTTTGAAATATTCTTATCTTGATGAAAAGAATATATATCCTGTTATTATTAGTGCTAACCTTTCAGAGCATGAAGAAAAGAAATTATTGAAAACTCTAAAGAAGCACTGTGCCGCTATTGGATATACTCTTGATGATCTTAAGGGCATTAGTCTCACTCTATGTCAGCACAAAATTAATTTGAGAATGATGCTAAACCAGTTAAGATGAAAGAAGTGGTAAGAAATGAAATACTAAAGCTTCTGGAGGCAGGTATAATTTATCCTATTGCTGATAGTAAATGGGTAAGTCCCGTTCATTGTGTCCCTAAGAAGGGAGGTATTACTATTGTTCCTAATGACAAGAATGAATTGATTCCACAAAGAATTGTTACAAGTTATAGAATGGTAATTGATTTTCATAAATTGAATAATGCTACTAGAAAAGATCATTACCCTCTACCCTTTAGTGATCAAATGCTAGAAAGACTATCCAAACATACACATTTTTGCTTTCTAGATGGTTATTCTGGTTTCTCTCAAATACCCGTGTCAAAAGATGATCAGGTGAAGACCACTTTTACTTGCCCTTTCGGTACCTTTGTTTATAGACGTATGCCTTTTGGTTTGTGCAATGCACCTGCTACCTTTCAAAGATGTATGACTGCTATATTCTCTGACTTTTGTGAAAAGATTGTTGAGGTTTTCATGGATGAATTCTCCGTTTATGTAACTTCTTTTGATGATTGCTTAAGCAACCTTGATCGAGTTTTGCAGAGATGTGAAGAAACTAATCTTGTCTTGAATTAAGAGAAGTGCCACTTTATGGTTAATGAAGGTATTGTCTTGGGGCATAAAATTTCTGAAAGAGGTATTGAAGTTTATAAAGCTAAAGTATATGCTATTGAAAAGATGCCATGTCCTAAAGATATCAAAGGTATAAGAAGTTTCCTTTGTCATGCTAGTTTCTATAGGAGGTTTATTAAAGACTTCTCTAAAATTTCTAGGCCTCTCACTAATCTCTTGCGAAAAGATGTTCCTTTTGTTTTTGATGATGATTGTGTAGAAGCATTTGAAATACTTAAGAAAGCCTTGATTTCTGCACCTATTGTTCAACCACCTGATTGGAATCTACCCTTTGAAATTATATGTGATGCTAGTGATTATGATGTAGGTGCTATTCTAGGGCAAAGAGTTGATACGAAATTAAATATTATTCAATATTCTAGTAAAACTCTAGACAATGCCCAGAGAAATTATGCTACCACTGAAAAAGAATTTTTAGCAGTTGTTTTTGCTTGTGATACGTTCTGACCTTATATTGTTGATTCTAAAGTAACTATTCCCACTGATCATGCTGCTATTAAATATCTCATGGAAAAGAAAGATGCTAAACCTAGACTCATTAGATGGGTTCTCTTGTTACAAGAATTTGATTTGCATATTATTGATAGAAAGGGAGCTGAGAACCCCGTTGCACACAACTTGTCTAGGTTAGAAAATGTTCTTGATGACCCACTACCTATTGATGATAGTTTTCCTGATGAACAATTAAATGCCATAAATGCTTCTCGTACTGCTCCATGGTATGCTGATTATGCTAATTATATTGTTGCTAAGTTTATACCACCTAGTTTCACATACCAGCAAAAGAAAAAGTTCTTCTATGATTTAAGGCATTCCTTCTGTGATGACCCACATCTTTATAAAGGAGTAGATGGTGTTATTAGATGTTGTGTACCTGAGCATGAACAGTAACAAATCCTACGCAAGTGTCACTCCGAAGCCTATGGAGGACACCATGCTATAGATAGAACTGCACACAAGGTATTGCAATCCGGTTTTTATTAGCCTACTCTCTTCAAGGATGCTCGTAAGTTTGTCTTGTCTTGTGATGAATGTCAAAGAATTGGTAATGTTAGTAGGCGTAAAGAAATGCCTACGAATTATTCACTTCTTATTGAACCATTTGATGTTTGGGGCTTTGATTATATGGGACCTTTTCCTTCCTCTAATAGATATACACATATTTTAGTTGCTGTTGATTACATTACTAAGTGGGTAGAAGCTATTCCAACTAGTAGTGCTAATAATAACACCTCTATTAAGATGCTTAAAGAAGTTATTTTTTCGAGGTTTGGAGTCCCTAGATATTTAATGACTGATGGTGGTTCACATTTTATTCATGGTGCTTTTCGTAAAATGCTTGCTAAGTATGACGTTAATTATCGAATTGCATCTCCTTATCACCCACAGCCTAGTGGTCAAGTAGAATTAAGTAATAGAGAGCTCAAATTAATTTTGCAAAAGACTGTTAATAGATCTAGAAAGAACTGGTCAAAGAAACTTGATGATGCATTATGGGCTTATAGAACTGCATATAAAAATCCTATGGGCATGTCTCCTTATAGAATGGTTTATGGAAAAGCATGTCACTTACCTCTCGAACTAGAACATAAGGCATATTGGGCTATTAAAGAGCTCAATTATGATTTCAAACTTGCTGATGAGAAGAGGTTATTTGACATGACCTCACTTGATGAATGGAGAACCCAACCCTATGAAAATGCCAAATTGTTTAAAGAAAAATTTAAAAGATGGCATGACAAAAGGATACAAAAGTGTGAGTTTAATGTAGGTGATTATGTATTGCTATACAACTCTCGTTTGAGATTTTTTGCAGGCAAACTCCTCTCTAAATGGGAAGGTCCTTACGGTATCGAGGAGGTCTATCGTTCCGGTGCCATAAAAATCAACAACTTCGAAGGCACAAATCCGAGGGTGGTTAACGGCCAAAGAATCAAACATTATATCTCAGGTAATCCTATAAATGTTGAAATTAATATTATCAAAACCGTAACCCCGGAGGAATAAGTGGGGACACTTTCCAGAATGTTCCGGACTCCGAAAAGGAATAGGTACGTGGTACGGTAAGTAAACCGACTCCGAAACAGTTCTAATGGCAATATTTCTCCGTTTTGGAATATTTAGAAAAATAGGAAAATAAGAAGCAGTCCGGGAAGGACATGAGGCTTCCATGAGGGTGGGAGGCGCGCCTTACCCCCTGGGCGCCCCCCCTGCCTCGTGGGCACCTTGTGCGCTCTCCAGACTCCATTTTCTTGCACGATATGTATTTTGGTCGGAAAAACTCATTATATAATCTCTCGAAGGTTTTGACCTCTGTATCACGCAAATATCCTCTGTTTTTGTTTCGAGATGCTTCTGCTGCAGATTTAGAGCAAGATGTCTTCTCAAGAGTCGGTCGGGGAGAGTCGGGTGTCTCATCCGACACCGGGATCAAGATCAAACAGTGATGCTGGCCACTTTGGGCCATCAACGGAAGAAGAGATGGAGGCCGATTTGAAATGGATAGATGCCATGGAAGAGGATCAAGAAGTTACTTCTCGTTTCTGATCTGGATTCACGATGGGGGAACTATAGAGCTCGGCCATTCCAAACTCGGTCATTCCTTCCATTGTTAGATTTCTTTCTTATGAAAATATGAAAAAGAGTGTTAATTGTTCTCCCGCAGCTATGCAACATCCATGGGTGAAAGGAGCTTTAGCCGTCATGGGCAAGCTCCGAAAGGAAATAATGGGCCTCAAGCAGCAAGTCAATAAAATTCAAGAAGAGAATCATATCCTGAGGGGCATCATCGCCAAGAATATCACCTCACCACCTATGAAGAGGGAGACATAATCACATGGGTATGGGCACTCCCCTTGGCAACTGCCAAGCTTGGGGGAGTGCCCTGGTATCATATCACCATCACTTTTACCTTTACCGTTTTTCCTAGTTCGATCCTTTTGGTTATATCTTGATCTAGTAGAATAAAGTTTTAGCATGATCTAGTTGTGAGTTTTGCTTTATAATCCTTCTATGTAATCGAGTCCGTGAGCCATATATAATAAAGATTAGTGTTGAGTCAAGGGCTTCATTATTTTGCTATGATCTTGAGGGAATAAAATAAAAGAGAAAGAATAAAAAGAAATAAAAGAGATCATATGGAACTTATGGAGAGTAATGGCTTCACATATAAAGAGTATGATGAATAAAAGTTGTTGAGAGTTGAAAAACTAATGTTAACCATAGAATTGCATCTCCATATCATCCGCAGTCTAGTGGTCAAGTAGAATTGAGCAACAGAGAGCTTAAATTATTTTTTCAAAAGACTATTAATAGATCTAGGAAGAATTGGTCCAAGAAACTTGATGATGCATTATGGGCTTATAGAACTGCTTATAAGAACCCTATGGGTATGTCTCTGTATAAAATGGTTTATGGAAAAGCATGTCACTTACCTCTCGAACTAGAACATAAGGCATATTGGGATATAAAGAGCTCAATTATGATTTCAAATTTGCCGGTGAGAAGAGGTTATTTGACATTAGCTCACTTGATGAATGGAGTGTTGGGGAACGCAGTATTTCAAATTTTTTCCTACGATCACGCAAGATCTATCTAGGAGATGCATAACAACGAGAGGGGAGAGTGTGTCTACGTACCCTCATAGACCAAAAGTGCAAGCGTTTAGTAACGCGGTTGATGTAGTCGAACGTCTTCGTGATCCAACCGATCAAGTACCGAACGTACGACACCTCCGCGATCTACACACGTTCAGCTCAGTGACGTCCCTCAAACTCTTGATCCAGTTGAGGCCGAGGGAGAGTTCCATTAGCACGACGGCGTGGTGATGGTGATGATGAAGTTACTGGCGCAGGGCTTCGCCTAAGCACTACGACGATATGACCGATGTGTGAAACTGTGGAGGGGGGCACCACACACGGCTAAAAGATCAACTTGTGTGTCTATGGGGTGCCCCCTCCCCCGTATATAAAGGAGGGGAGGAGGAGGAGGGCCGGCCTCAAGGGGCGTGCCCGAAGGGGGGATTCCAACTCCTAGTAGGAGTAGGTTTCCTCCTTTCCTACTCCAAGTAGGAGAAGAAGGAAGGGGAGGAAGAAGAGAAGGAAAGGGGGGCCAACCCCCTAGCCCTACCCCAATTCGGTTTGGGCTAGGGGGCGGGGGCGCCACCTCTTGGCCTGCCTCCTCTCTTCCACTACTAGGCCCATGAGGCCTAATACCTTTTTTTGGGGGGGGGGGGGTTCCAGTACCCCCCGGTACTCCGAAACGACCCAAACCATTCCGGTGTCCGAATGTAGCCTTCCAATATATAATTCTTTATGTTTCGACCATTTCGGGGCTCCTCGTCATGTCCGTGATCACATCCGGGACTCCGAACAACCTTTGGTTCATAAAATCACATAACTCATAATACATATCATCATCGAACGTTAAGCGTGCGGACCCTACGGGTTCGAGAACTATGTAGACATGACCAAGATACATCTCTGGTCAATAACTAATAGCAGAACCTGGATGCTCATATTAGCTCCTACATATTCTATGAAGATCTTTATCGGTCAACCTGCATAACAACATACATTGTTCCCTTTGTCATCGGTATGTTATTTGCCCGAGATTCGATCGTCGGTATCATCATACCTAGTTCAATCTCGTTACCGGCAAGTCTCTTTACTCGTTCCGTAATGCATCATCCGCAACTAACTCATTAGTCACATTGCTTGCAAGGCTTATAGTGATGTGCATTACCGAGAGGGCCTAGAGGTACCTCTCCAAAACACGGAGTGGCAAATCCTAATCTTGATCTATGCCAACTCAACAAACACCATTGGAGACACTTGTAGAGCAACTTTATAATCACCCAGTTACGTTGTGATGTTTGATAGCACACTAAGTGTTCCTCCGGTATTCGGGAGTTGCATAATCTCATAGTCATAGGAACATGTATAAGTCATGAAGAAAGCAATAGCAATAAACTAAACGATCATAGTGCTAAGCTAACGGATGGGTCTTGTCCATCAAATCACTAATGATGTGATCCCGTTCATCAAATGACAACACATGTCTATGGTCAGGAAACTTAACTATCTTTGATTAACGAGCTAGTCAAGTAGAGGCATACTAGGGACACCTTGTTTGTCTATGTATTCACACATGTACTAAGTTTTCGGTTAATACAATTCTAGCATGAATAATAAACATTTATCATGATATAAGGAAATATAAATAACAACTTTATTATTTCCTCTAGGGCATATTTCCTTCAGTCTCCCACTTGCACTAGAGTCAATAATCTAGTTCACAATGTCATCACCTGTAGCTGCTGGGATTGTGGAAAAGTGGTGACGACAACACATGAATGACTTCGATGGTGGTGCTACTTGAGCACCTAGTCTTGAGCTCTGGGGTGAAAGCCTAGGTCTGATCCGAGTTGGGTATACCTGGCAATGGCGATGCTTTTACGTCGTTACCTTGTTGAAGGCATTGTTCAGAATGCTCAGACTGATTCTTCAGGGTGAAAACCTAGATTGTAGCCTTGGGTGGCTGGATGCGATGACGGTGGCACTTGAGTGTCGCTCCCTTCTTGAAGGCGTTGCTGTTGAAGAACCTCGTCGTCCGAGTGACGTTATGACATGGTCAGTGCAGATATGGTCATTGTTATAGTTTGTCGATCCTGGATCTGATCGCTTTGGAGTTTTTTTCCTCGCCTACATGCATAGCTTTGGTCTTATATGACTTTGCTATTTGCCGACATGTTTTTGTGTGCGTGCGTTGGTGTTGGTTGTTTGCATCCTAGCTATGTAGAGGCCGGGTGTGTGCTCATCATGTTTGTATCTTCTTGATGCTCCATTTTGAGTCAATAAATCCACCCTTTATCGAAGAAAGTTCACATCATCATGTGATTTAATACCAATAGTTCACATCTTTATGTGACTAGTTCACATCTCCATGTGACTAATACCCAAAGGGTTTACTAGAGTCTATAATCTAGTTCACATCGCTATGTGATTAACACCCAAAGAGTGATCATGTTTTGCTTGTGAGAGAAGTTTAGTCAACAGGTCTGCCACATTCAGAGCCGTATGTACTTTGCAAATTTTCTATGTCTACAATGCTCTGCACGGAGCTACTCTAGCTAATCGCTCCCACTTTCTATATGTATCCAAATTGAGACTTAGAGTCATCCGGATCAGTGTCAAGACATGCATCAATGTAACCCTTTACGACGAACTTTTTGTCACCTTCATAACCGAGAAACATGTCCTTATTCCACTAAGGATAATTTTGACCGCTGTCCAGTGATCCACTCCTGGATCACTATTGTACCCTCTTGCCAAACTCATGGTGAGGTACAAAATAGGTCTGGTACACAACATAGCATACTTTATAGAACCTATGACTGTGGCATAGGGAATGACTTTTCATTCTATTTCTATTTTCTATCATGGTCGGGTTTTGAGTCTTTACTCAACTTCACACCTTACAACTTAGGCAAGAACTCATTCTTTGACTGATCCATTTCGAACTCCTTCAAAATCTTATAAAGGTATGTACTCATCGAAAGTCTTTTCAAGCATCTTGATTTATCTATATAGATCTTGATGCCCAATATGCAAGTAGCTCCACCGAGGTATTTCTTTGAAAAGCTCCTTTCAAACACTCCTTTATGCTTTCCAGAAAATTCTACATCATTTCTGATCAACAATATGTCATTCACATATACTTATCAGAAAGGCTGTAGTGCTCGCACTCACTTTCTTGTAAATACAGGCTTCACCGCAAGTCTGTATAAAACTATATGCTTTGATCAACTTATCAAAGCGTATATTCCAACTCCGAGATGCTTGCACCAGTCCATAGATGGATCACTGGAGCTTGCACATTTTGTTAGCACCTTCCGGATTAACAAAACCTTCTGGTTGCATCATATACAACTCTTCTTTAAGAAATCCATTAAGGAATGTAGTTTTTACATCCATTTACCAAATTTCATAAAATGCGGCAATTGCTAACATGATTCAGACAGACTTTAAACATAGATACGAGTGAGAAACTCTCATCGTAGTCAACACCTTGAACTTGTCGAAAACCTTTTGCGACAATTCGAGCTTTGTAGATAGTAATACTACTATCAGTGTTCCGTCTTCCTCTTGAAAATCCATCTAATCTCAATGGCTCACCGATCATCGGGCAAGTCAATCAAAGTCCATCTTTGTTCTCATACATGGACCCCATCTTAGATTTCATGGCCTCAAGCCATTTCGTGGAATCTGGGCTCATCATCGCTTCCTCATAGTTCGTAGGTTCATCATGGTCTAGTAACATGACTTCCAGAAAGGATTACCGTACCACTCTGGTGCAGACTATACTCTGGTTGACTTACGAGGTTTGGTAGTAACTTGATCTGAAGTTTCATGATCATCATCATTAGCTTCCTCACTAATTGGTGTAGGCATCACTGGAACTGATTTCTGTGATGAACCATTTTCCAATTCGAGAGAAGGTACAACTACCTCATCAAGTTCTACTTTCCTCCCACTCACATCTTTCGAGAGGAACTCCTTCTCTAGAAAGGATCCACTCTTAGCAACAAAGATCTTGCCTTCGGATCTGTGATAGAAGGTGTACCCAACAGTTTCTGCTGGGCATCCTATGAAGACGCACTTCTCCGATTTGGGTTTGAGCTTATCAGGCTGAAACTTTTTCACATAAGCATCGCAATCCCAAACTTTAAGAAACGACAGCTTTGGTTTCTTGCTAAACCACAGTTCATACGGTGTCGTCTCAATGGATTTTTAGACGGTGCCCCATTTAACGTGAATGCAGCTGTCTCTAATGCATAAACCCAAAATGATAGTGGTAGAAAGGTAAGAGACATCATAGATCGCACCATATCTAATAAAGTACGATTACGACGTTCGGACACACCATTAAGCTGTAGTGTTCCAGGTGGCGTGAGTTGCGAAACTATTCCACATTGTTTCAAATGGAGGCCAAACTCGTAACTCAAATATTCGCCTCCGTGATCAGATCGTAGAAACTTTATTTTCTTGTTACGATGATTCTCAACTTCACTCTGAAATTCTTTGAACTTTTCAAATGTTTCATACTTGTGTTTCATTAAGTAGATATACCCACATCTGCTCAAATCATCTGTGAAGGTCAGAAAATAACGATACCCGCTGTCGTGGTTTTGTCACGGCAGATGTCCTCGTGAAAGGACTTAGTCGTGGAGCCATCGTGACAGGTTAGCTTGAAGGGGTTAAAGCGGACAAGGGATGCAAGGAATTATACTAGTTCACCCCCTTACGGTGAAGGTAAAAGCCTACTCCAGTTGTGATGGAATTGCTAGGGTTTCGATGACCAGGGAGCGAATCCGCTTTGCCTGGCTCTCGAGTTATTGTTTGTTGTCCCTAAACCGCCGCCGGGTCGTCCCTTTATATACACAGGTTAACGCCCGGAGGTTTACAGAATCCCGAGGCCGGCTCATACACGTGCCCGGCTCGGTTTCTATCTTTCCTTGCCTTACAACATAAGTTACATATCATATGGCGGTTTATGTCTTCGGGCTCTAATCTGCCTTCGAGCCCTGGGCCTTCATGTTAGATCTCCTCTGTAAAGCGCCATACTTCTTGTCTTCATGGGCTTCAAACATGACTAACTCACTATGGGCATAACCCAGCCCCTCATGGCCGGTTTATATTTAGTAGTAATATCCCCAACATTAGGCCCCAGATTGATTTGAACTTGTTCATGTCAATCTTCAACACTTAGAAAATTCCCCCTTCAGCATCTTCGCATAAATTTTGTAAATCACCATGAAGTCATCCTCCAAGATTGTAATAAATCGCCATGACGTCACCTGTTAGTAAAAATTGTATGTCTCACCTTCATTAATGATCCTCCGACAATCGAGGCGACCGCTTTGTCACATATCCAATTTTTTGGGCTCCTCGATTTTCACGCCTGTCACTTATCCCTTCGCCTTATAAACAAGACCGGGGGGTCCTTTTCATTTTTCCCCTCTTGCCTCCTCGCTTCTTCTTCCTTGCGCCGACCTAACCCGTACGCGCAGCCGCCGCCGTCAAGCTCCGCCCTCGTCTTCACCTCCGGCCGCTGCATTAACCTGAACGTTCCAGAGAAACGCAGCGCGCCTCCGCTGTTTCAACAGCTTCGATGAGTTCCTCTTCCTGTCCTCTGTAGATCCGCTAGGGTTCTCGCGAGTTCAACAAAACCCGCGGCTGTTCTTCTCTGTTCATCTCCATAGTGTAAGCAGCAAACTCAGATTCCAACATTTTCTTGCGCAGTCGTGGTTGCAATCCCCTTTTTCATCCTTAGAATATCTTCTTCCGTATAGAAAAACGCATCCGGACCTGATGAACTGCTTAAATACCTGTATTTTGAGTCTGAATATGTTTCGATTTATTGATACACTGCAGATATGAAATTACCATATTGATCTCTGAAACTTGTTTTCCCTCACTTAGTCATCCTTTTTGCTTCAGATCTGTACTTTCATTGTCTGCATAGGCGGTTTATCCCTTAGAAAATAATCTGCCATATACCATTAGTCCCCTTGTAAACCGCCAATCGCTTTACCATTTATAATAGCATCAACCTCCGGCTTAACAATTTTGCATGCTTGAATACCTTTTCCTTAACCTGCTACGCTTTATGCTTGCCAACCATGAGTCTTAAACCGGCATCAATCTTTTTCTAGCTCTTCATTCGAAATGGCCAAACAATTTTATGCTTGTAACTGGGTCCCTTCCTGGGTTACTGAAGAACAACTAGATGGATGCGTCAGAACTGGCGCTTTATCAAAACGAAGCGAAATCCACTGGTGAGTTCCCCAGTCCAGAAAATCCTCCTACCCCCAAGGATGGCGAGGTAGTGGTATTTGTTGATCATATGAGCTGTGGTTTTAAACCGCCCGGATCCAAGTTTTTTCGTGATGTGCTTGCCAGCTTCCTGATCCACCGTCAAGATATCGGACCTAACTCTGTGTCCAATATTTGTGACTTTCAAGTGTTTTGTGAGGCCTATCTACAAGAAGAGCCGACTGTTGAATTGTTTAGGGATTTTTCTATTTGAACCGTCATACTGAATTTGTAGATGGGCCCAACACTGAACTTGGCGGCGTTTCTATTTAGAAAAGGAAGGACGTCAGCTTCCCTCACGCCAAACTTCATAGTCATCCTAAGGATTGGAACCAGACTTGGTTCTACTGTAAGGATACTTCCCCTGATGATGAGAACCCCCTGCCGGGTTATCGTGCTCACCGGCTTACCAACACACATCCATTTCCGCAACGGCTGACTGCCAAGGAACGGGCCACATATGCACCACAACTCGCCAAGATCAGAGCTTTTATGGCTAATGGTTTGACATGAGTTGACTTTGTTCGTTGCTAGATATCTTGGAGCATTTTACCGTTAAGCCGTCGCCCCGGTTTAATGTGTGAGTACATAGGGGACTCAAAAGATCCTCAATGACATATTGATATTCAGCTAACAGTGGCTGAAGTTACCGAGTCTGTTAAGAAAATACCGAATGAATCGGAGGCTGTCTGCAACAAGACCGGATTAAGTCCCTTCTATACTTTGAATAAACCGTCAGCTGTAAGAATTGCCTCACTCCTGCTTGTACTTGATGTTCTTAACTGTGTAACCTTTTATATCCTATGTCAATCTTTTAACAGGGTGACGACTCATTTTGGAAGAAGAAACCTCAAGATAAACCGGCCAAGACCCCTCGACCTAAGACGAAGGTTGTCAAGAAACCTGCCAAGAAGAAGGCAGCTGAATCCACCGGGTTGAATGCTACCTCTTGAGCACTGCATTGGTTTTCCCTTGAAGAGGAAATGGTGATGCAACAAACTAGCGTAAGTATTTCCCTCAGTTTTTGAGAACCAAGGTATCAATCCAGTAGGAGGCTACGCGCGAGTCCCTCGCACCTGCACAAAACAAATAAATCCTCGCAACCAACGCGATAAGGGGTTGTCAATCCCTACATGGTCAATTACGAGAGTGAGATCTGATAGATATGATAAGATAATATTTTTGGTATTTTTGTGATAAAGATGCAAAGTAAATAAAAGGCAATGAAAATAACTAAGTATTAGAAGATTAATATGATAGATATAGACCCGGGGGTCATAGGTTTCACTAGTGGCTTCTCTCAAGAGCATAAGTATTTTACGGTGGGTGAACAAATTACCGTTGAGCAATTGACAGAATTGAGCATAGTTATGAGAATATCTAGGTATGATCATGTATATAGGCATCACGTCCAAGACAAGTAGATCGACTCCTGCCTGCATCTACTACTATTACT
>NW_024119747.1:0-16481 GCF_003073215.2 Triticum urartu
GCGCTTGTTTGAGCGGCTGGAGCGGGAAGAGCAGAGATTGAAGAAGCACGACGGCCGTTGGATGGACATCCAACAGTCACTTCTTGTGCGTCAACATCAACCTTTTTTTAGGAAAGCCTCAAATCTATGGAAAACAGCATACAGCCCATCTGCCATTATTTCTAATAATTTACAGCCCATTTGCTAATTCTTAAGGTTTTTTTGGAGCCCATATTCTTTTTGTTAGCATTACAACCCATATTGTGGCCACGGTTAAACAATTATACGAAATGTTGCATATTTCGGTGCGGTCCGAACTGTTTTTAATCCTGAAATTTCGAGTCACATTTAAACTGATTTTAAAAATAAATGTATATCAATATAAAATCCAACAAATTGTCCTCGCATAAAAATTAATGTAATTTACAATCTTGAAATGAAAAAAAAGAAATTTGAAAGTAATTACCGGTTTGATGTGTTTTAAAAATGTACAACCCATTTCTCATTACTGATAGGCCATTTTCTCATCCAACCGAATGAAGCTCTCCTCGTCTTGGAAGATTTGCAGCCCAACAGGCCTCACAAAGCGACTTACTTGGCAAATCACAAAAAACTGGGCTAGCCATTTTCAGAAAGAAAAAAAACTACTGGGCTGGTTTGTGGTAAACATAAAAGAGAAGGCTGTCTAGACAAGCTAGAGTGCCCCGCATAGCTCAGTTGACACCCTGCTTTCGTCTCAAAAACAAATTAGATAAATGCCACAAAAATTATGGCGATTCATAAAAATGCCACTACAATTTCCAAACTTTGAAAAATGCCATGCAATTTTTGCAAACTTTGGAAAACGCTACTACAATTTGCAAACTTCGAAAAACGCCACTCCAGACTTCAAAAAATGCCACTGGAAATGGCATGAAATGGCATTTTTCAAAGTTTGGAAATTGCAGTGGCATTTCTCAGAAACACCAGATTTGGAGTGGCATTTATAAAATTAACCCAAAACAAAAATAACTGGGCAAGCTGCTGGGTCCCTGGTATCAACCGCTCGTTGTGCAACTCTCTCGTTTATTGACTACGCTGACAATGGCATGGGACCCAGATGTCAGAAATCCATTAGGAGGAGCCATTTTTTTATTGGATTGAAATAACGAGGCACTTGCTTGCGTACTGCCATCACCTTGGCGGGTCCCTGCTGTCATCCTCTCCACGTACAATCATCTCCTGATTGTGTACGCGTCAACTTGGTAGGCCCACAAGTCAGCCTCTAAGCCCATGGAGGACAAATACAACCTGTCATGGAATTGTCACGACAGATGTCCTAGTGAAAGGACTTATTCGTGGAGCCATCGCAACTAGGAAGCTTAAAGGGGTTGATCGGGACAAAGGACACGAGAGGTTTATACTGGTTCGGCCCCTTACGGTGAAGGTAAAGCATAGTCCAGTTGATGTGGTATTGCTAGGTTTCGATGACCAGGGAGCGAATACGCTATGCTTGGCTCTTGATTTGATGTTACTTGCCCTAAGCCACCGCCGGGTCATCCCCTTATATACACGGGTAGACGCCTGGCGGCCTGTAGAGTCCCGGCCGGCTCATACAATGTGTCTGGCTCAGTGACTTCTTTTACATGCCTTTATTTACAAGTCTTAACTATACATGGCGGTTTACAATTATAGGCCTTAAGCCGCCTCTGGGCTTGGGCCTACTACAAGTTTTATAATAGCCCATCACCTTGTATATCCGCTGGGCTTCTTTTAATAACCCACCAGGAAGATTGACCCGGCCCCTCTTGGGGGGGTCATACCTGGTAGTCATATTCCCAACATTAGGCCCCAGGTTGATTTGAACTTTGTTCTTGTCAATCTCCAACACTTAGACGAAATCCATCTTCTGCTATTTCATTAAAAGCTTTGTAACCCGCCATGACGTCATCTTTAGAAAATTTAGAAAACCACCATGACGTCATCTTCAACGGATCTTTATCTTAAACGTCTTCCGAAAATTGAGGCGTCCATTTAGCTGGATAATCATTACTTCGGTCTTCCTCGATTTTTGCACCTGCCCGTTCACTTATCCCCTTATAAATAGGCATGGCCAACTCTTCCTCTTTCTTCTTCTTCCTTCCTTCTTCTCGCCACCTCTCTGCCTCTCGAGCTCCGCCGCCACCGTAGCGCTCACCGTTGCCCTCAACGTCGGCCGCTGCATCACCCTGAGCTCATCCAGAGAACTGCGACGACTCTTCGCAGTAGATCTATATTCGCAAGTTCCTACCTTTCTGCGCACTTAGATTTGTATTAGGGTTGTGAGTTCATCGGTGTTCTTCGTTGTTCATCACAGACCTTCTTGTAGTTTCTTCTCCGTACCCTCCTTTGATCTAAAAGAAATATGGAACGTATGCGGTAGTGGTCTTACATCCATTTTAGATGTTAGCAGATCCCTTTATCTTATAGAAATGCCTCTTTAGAGCTGACGAACTCCTCTGCGCTCAGTGTTTAGGTCTCAATTTATTTTTCTTTTCTGAACCATTTTGAACCAGAATAATAGCAATAGCTTGGGAAACTTGTTTGTCTCAACACTTTAGCCAATTCTATTTCTGGCATCCTTCAAATATCTTTAGTCATGGCGGCTTATAACGCCGTCTCACTTTTCCTTTATATGTCATTAGCCCTTTCTTAAGCCGCCATTACTCATCTGTACTATAATCATGAACCTGTAACTCCACCAATAAATTGAACCGACAAATTGCTTTCTTTTCAGCTTGCCCTTTCTTCATCATGCCGTCAAAAGCGCCAACTGTCTGCAACTGGGTGCCTTCCACAGTTACCGAGGATACCTTAAAAGAATTTGTCACCATTGGATTTTTGCCAGAGAAAAACGTTATGTCTTATCGTGCTCCTGACCCGGACGAAGAATGACCTCAGCCCAAAGACGGTGAAGTTATCACATGAACCGGGGCTTCTCACGACCCAGCTCAAAGTTCTTCCGAGACATTCTGCATTTTTCAAGCTTCGTCCACAAGACATTGGACCCAACTCTATATCCAATATCTGCAATTTTCAAGTTCTTTGTGAGGTATATCTTCAAGAAGAACTGACCGTGAAACTCTTCAGAGAATACTTTTATCTGAACTGCCAGAACGAATGCACCAACGGCCTTAGTTTGGAGCTTTGTGGAATCTCAATTCAGCACCGACAAGGCGCCATCTTTCCCTTAATAGTCTTATCGATCCATCCCAAAGATTGGAATCAGACCTGGTTCTACTGCCAAGATACGTCACCAGCCAATGAAAAACCACTGCCGGGTTATCGCGTGGAGCGTCTGGATTCCAAGTTTGTGCTCCCTGATAAGCTTACTGCTGCTGAACGCAAGAAGCTTATTCCATCTATTAAAAGGATTCAAGCTTTATTGGGGAATGGCTTAACTGGAGTTGACCTGATCCGTTGCTGGGTCGCATGGCGGGTCATCCCTCTAAGCCGCCGATCCAAGTTAATGTATGAGTATGGTGGAGGCCCAGATGACTCTCTGCGTTATAGCTCTATTCAATTGACTGAAGAAGACATTGTTGCAATGTCAACCATCCTTGTGAATGGTAAATACGAGGACTGTAGTAAGGTTGGGTTAAACCCCTTCTGCAAACTTAACCCGTCACTAGAGGTGAAAACCCCCGACCTTTCTTTTTTTGTGTTTTCCTCAGTAGTTTAAATACTTGCATGACCTTTTAACCTGTATTTGTTTACAGGCCAAATCTGATTTCTGGAAGGCCAAGTATGATCATGAAGCTGCCAAGAAGGCTAGAGCCGCTGCCATAGCCTCCAGGAGAACGACCCGGAAACCCAAGAAGAAGAAGATTGCATCTGACATGTTCTAGCTGGATGATGTTTCTGAGTCGGAGGTAGCCCTTGACTCCCTTGGCCAATTTTTCAACTATCTTATTGACACTGACTATTGCCAGGACGACACAGGGGCCAGCCAGGCCATGGAAGAAGAGGTAACTATTTCCTCCGACTCAGCCCCTTTGTCGAGACAGAAACTTCGACTGGTAACCCGGAATGTAAGGTTTTCGCACCCTTTGGCTTATTTGGACCCACATTTTCTTTTGAAAAAGCAGCAACATGAGAGCCGTCGTCAGGCCTAGACTAATGGTGATGATAAACCACCTTCTGACTTACAAAAAACTCCTCGAAAACTCCAGAATGAGGTTTCTTTCACCTTTGTCCTTTGTTTTTATCCATGAATCTATTTCCTTATATTCTTTAACTTCATATTACCCTTGCAGGAGGTTTCTCGCTCTTCTGGCGACTCATCCCAGACTCAATTTCCGGCTTTCAAGACTGCCCCTGGGTAAGGAAAATCATCTTTCCTCTGCATCTTTAAAAGTACATCATTATACTAACTGTCTCATAAAAATCTTTCTTAGTGGTCAAGCGAAGTCCAAGAAAGCCAAGGTGATTAAACCGGCAGAAGACCCAAAAAATCCTGCACCTGAAACAGTAACATCAGCTCCTCCCGCTCAATCTGAAGCGTCAGAAGATCCGGCTGTCCATGCTCAATTGGACTCTCCTGAGCCGTCAGCTGACGACACCATTTTCGATCCATCCACCGCCAGATCGTCCGGTTTAGCTAACCCACCAGCATCTTCTGACCATGATGTTCTGATCACTGGCAGCAGATTTGTTGCGCCGGGTAATCCGACTGTGCTAGCCATGCATTCGGCCAAACAAGAGGCCTTGGAAAGGCAGAAAGTATAGTTTGGTATCTCTCACTATGCTCACCTGAATGTTAGTGACGTGTTGTCCGACTATCTCAGTCATGTGCATTCCAGCAGTGACTCGGAAATTGAGATGGTCAAGCAATTGCAACTGAAATATGAGGTATGTACTCTGGTTTATATATACTCTGCCAGCCCCCAAGTCTTCAGATTATGATGAACCTGAATGATCTGTAGACTTATGATATAGGTTGATACCTTGTTTTTAGATTTTTCCTAAGTCCAACCGATCAGTATAAACTTGCACCTGTAGTCCCCAAGGGCCAGCTCAATTTATCATAAATAAGCCGGCACTTAACTTCATAACTGTCTTAAATCAGTCCAAATAAGTAGTGTGATCCGGCTCAACTTAAAAACTTTCTGAATGTCATGCATTAGCCCCCAAGTGCCAAGCGTTGTTACTTTGTAAAACACTTGGAACTTGAAGCATAGAAGAGTCATTTTGCATAAAAATTGCTTTGGCAGACATTAGCCCCCAAGTGCCAAGTGGTATTGCGTTTGCAAAGCACGTGGGACTTCAATCATTATAACCTTTAGTGAAATTTTGACACACCTGTGCATGCTTGTAGACCGCCCTAACTGAATTGGGCTCTCAATTGACGGATGCAAAGACCCGGCTGGTGGATCAAGAGGCAGAGATAAAGACTGCTAACTCCAAACTCCAATTGAGTCTCTCTGAAACTGAAAAATTGAAGATCAGTTTGACTGAGAAGAAGAAATCCTGGGCCGATGAGAAGACCTTGCTGATACAACATGCCGAGACAGCAGAGGCGGCTCTTGAGGAGGTTACCATGGAGCTCACCAGCTCAAAAACCATGTGTCTCCAATGGTCTCCGCCATCTTCGGTAAGTCATTTGTATTAATCACTTATACTTTATTTTGACCAGGAATATAAGCCGCCTGCTGAGCCTTTGTTAAAAAACACTCGCAGGTCCATGAAGTAAAAATCTGAGCCAAGACAGTGTGACAAAACTGAAGGCGGTTTCGTTTGAGTGATGTCTTGAAGAAGTTATCGATCTTACCCGCCAAGTTTCAAGAGGTCAAACGATCCTGTGCCAGAGCCGGAGCCATGACTGCCCTGAGCCGCTCCAAAGCCTGGGTGCCGGATTTAGACCCGGTGGATGTGGCTAAGGGGTACCCTACTGTGAAGGAAGACGGGACTCCATTTGAGCAAGATGACTTTATTGCCTGTGTGAGTGGAGTTCCTCCTCAAGCTACCATTCTTGGAGAGGAGACCAACATCGATAAATATCAGCCGGGTTTTGATATGGAGAATAAGAAGATGGCGACTCCCTCTTATAAAGTGACAGATCTTATCCCGCCGGTTCGCCAACACACTTTTGCCTAGGAAATCGATCCAGCCGGCCTGATTGACAATGAAGTGGAGTTCATTGCTCTGAACGGCTATGACTGGTCCAATCCCATTTTCGAACCAGTAGAGGGAGGTGAACCGGTGAGGGGAGATTCATAACCATCTTTTGGGCTCTCAAAGCCTTGTAATAGGTTAGTTTGAAAACTGCATGCTTTGCCTATGCCATCGTGCATAAAATGTTGCATATGACTATTTGCCAATGATGTCAATATATATATATATATGCAGCACATCTGTGATTACATCTGCAATGTTTTAACTCTGTTCCTGTAAAAAATGAAAAAATAACTGTCCTGGCGGTTTAGCATCGGACGGGTCAAAACACCCGGTATATGACTATGAAATTATCATAGTGGAAAAAACAGAACCAGATGTAAGATAAACAAGGTTGTGTTCTTTGAATCTGGACTGCCGGTTTACATGACCCGGATGATGAGGTTGATAACCCAATCTTTTGTAGAAGTCAATGCTTCCATATGTCTGATGACTGTTATGCCTTGGCAACTCATTGTCAAATAACCGAGCCAGTTTAATTTGAAACCATACTGACAGTTAGATTTGAGATGATAAAAAACAGTAAGACAAAACACTAGGCTTCAGACAATGTAAATCAAAACATTTAAATAAAAACTGGAGGCTTCTGATTCGAATACGATCAATAAACCGGATCAAAGGGGTTAAGATAAGATTCGAATACGATCATATAGCCCCCAGTGGCTTTGGCATTGCGCCGATCAAGAGGGTACCGACATCTATGTTCTCTTTGGTTCGAATACGACCTATGTTTGAACAGGAAGCCCCCAAATGACCTTGAGAGGTTTTTAACGACCCTGATTCGAATACGATCCAAGTCGGACCCAAAAGGGGTTAAGCTATGATTCAGATACGATCAAGAAGCCCCCTAGTGAGTTTGGCTTTGAGCCGATCAAGAGGGTTACGACAGCTATGTTCTCTTTGGTTCGAATACGACCTATGTTTGAACAGGAAGCCCCCAAGTGACCATGAGGTTTACGGCTAGATTCGAATGCGATCATGAGCCAAACCAAAAGGGTTAGCTAGATTCGGATACGATCAACCCCCTTTTGGTCATTTTAAATAATAATGAAAATAATAAAGATATATGATCATTGAAAGGGAAAAGGACAGAGGTCCTGCTTTATTACTTATCATAATATATACATCGTGAAAGTATGTACATTATGGGAGCCGGTGGCTTAAGTATAGTATGGCCGAAGCTGAGCAATGTTCCACGGCCGGCGGGTCTCCTCCTCTGACTTACGTGAGTCTTTGTGCTCTCGAACGTCAATGAGGTAATATGACCCGTTGTTTAAGTTCTTGCTGACCACAGAGGGTCCTTCCCAAGGCGGGGATAGCTTGTGTGCACCAGATAGATCCTGGATAAGCCGGATCACCAGGTCACCTTCTTGAAATGTTCTGGACTTAACCCGGCGGCTGTGATAACGGTGCAGGTCCTGTTGATAAATTGCTGATCGAGCCGCCGCCAAATCTCTCTCCTCATCTAACAAGTCAAGTGCATCCTGTCGGGCTTGTTCATTATCAGCTTCAACGTAAGCCGCCACGTGAGGCGAGTCATCAAGGATGTCACTAGGCAGAACTGCTTCTGCTCCATAAACCATGAAGAAAGGTGTGTAACCCGTAGACCTGTTAGGAGTGGTATTGATACTCCACAGCACCGAGGGTAATTCCTCTACCCAACAACCCGGCATCCGTTGTAAGGGAACCATAAGCCAGGGCTTGAGACCTTTTAGGCTTTCCTGATTTGCTCTCTCAGCTTGACCATTGGATTGGGGGTGAGCTACTGACGAAACATCAAGCCGAATATGCTCACGTTGACAAAACTCCTCCATAACACCTTTGGACAGATTAGTGCCATTGTCAGTTATAATGCTGTGTGGAAAACCAAAGCGAAAGATCACCTTTTTCATGAACTGAACCACCGTGGCTGCATCACACCTGCTCACTGGCTCTGCCTCAACCCATTTCGTGAATTTGTCAACTGCCACGAAAATATGTGTCTTTTTATCCTTGGATCTTTTGAAAGGTCCAACCATATCAAGCCCCCAAACCGCAAACGGCCAAGTGATTGGAATCATCCGCAGTTCTTGAGCCGGTACGTGTGCTCGTCATGCAAACTTTTGACATCCATCGCACCTACTGACCAGATCCTCTGCATTAGCATGAGCCGTTAACCAGTAAAAGCCATGACGAAAAGCTTTGGACACTAGAGATTTTAAGCCGGCATGATGGCCACAATCTCCCTCATGGATCTCACGAAGAATCTCTTGACCTTCTTCAGGAGAGACACATCGCTGAAACGCCCCAGTGACACTACGATGATATAATTCACCATTGGAAATTGTCATTGACTTAGACCGACGGGTTATCTGTCTTGCCAAGGTCTCATCCTTTGGCAACTCGCCTCGGGTCATGTAAGCCAAATATGGCACTGTCCAATCTGGTATGACATGAAGAGCCGCCACCAACTGGGCCTCCGGGTCAGGAACGGCCAAGTCTTCCTCTGTAGGCAACTTGACAGAAGGGTTATGTAAAACATCTAAAAAGGTGTTAGGTGGCACCGGCTTACGCTGCGATCCCAACCGGCTTAAGGCATCCGCCGCTTCGTTCTTTCTGTGATCAATGTGTTCCACCTGATACCCCTTGAAGTGTCCAGCCACAGCGTCCACCTCTTGGCGATAAGCCGCCATGAGAGGGTCCTTGGAATCCCACTTGCCTGACACCTACTGAGCCACCAAATCTGAGTTGCCAAGGCACCGTACCCGGCTTAAACTCATCTCTTTAGCCATTCGAAGAACATGGAGCAAGGCCTCATATTCTGTTGTGTTGTTAGTACAAGGAAACATCAATCGCAACACATAACAAAACTTGTCACCTCGAGGAGAAGTTAAAACAACTCCAGCCCCCGAGCCTTCCAACTGTCTGGACCCATCAAAATGAATCGTCCAATATGTGTTGTCTGGCTTTTCTTCAGGTGTCTGCAACTCCGTCCAATCGTTAATGAAATCGACCAACGCTTGATATTTGATCGCAGTACGTGGCACATACTTTAAGCCATGAGACCCAAGTTCAATGGCCCACTTAGCGACTCTTCCTTTGGCTTCTCTATTTTGAATAATATCTCCTAACGGAGCAGAGCTAACCACAGTGATAGGGTGACCCTGAAAGTAATGCTTGAGCTTCTGGCTTGCCATGAACACCCCGTAAACAAGCTTCTGCCAATGTGGATACCTTTGCTTAGATTCAATGAGCACCTCACTGATGTAGTAAACCGGCCATTGAACCGGATGTTCCTTGCCAACCTCCTTGCGTTCCACAACAATGGCCACACTGACGGAACGTGAGTTAGCAGCCACATATAACAACAATGGTTCCTTCTCAACGGGAGCAGCAAGAATCGGCGGCTCAACGAGCTGTTTCTTCAGATCTTCAAAAGCAGAGTTAGCAGCGTCACTCTAGACAAAATCATCTGTCTTTTTCATCATTTGATGCAATGGCATAGCCTTCTCGCCCAGCCGGCTTATAAACCGGCTTAAAGCTGCGACACGGCCCACCAGCCGCTGAACGTCATTGATGCACGCCAGTTTAGCCAAAGATGTAATTGCTTTTATTTTCTCCGGGTTAGCCTCAATGCCTCTGTTGGACACCAAAAAATCCAAGAGCTTGCCAGTTGGGACTCCAAAAACACACTTGGCCGGGTTAAGCATCATCTTGTAGACCCGGAGGTTATCAAAGGTTTCCTTCAGATCAGCTACCAAGGTTTCATTTTCTCTGGATTTCACCACTATATCATCCACATAAGCATGAACATTACGCCCAATCTGTTTATGAAGTCAATTCTGTACACACCGCTGATAAGTCGCCTGGGCACTCTTAATCCCAAAAGGCATAGACACATAGCAGAAGGCTCCAAACGGAGTGATGAAAGCTGTCTTCTCCTGGTCTTTAACTGCCATCTTGATCTGATGATAACCAGAGTAAGCATCCAAAAAACTCAAACGCTCACAACCCGCCGTAGCATCAATGATTTGATCGATACGAGGGAGAGAAAAAGGGTCAGCTGGACAAGCCTTGTTTAAATCTATGTAATCCACACACATGCGCCAGGTGCCGTTCTTTTTAAGCACAAGCACCGGGTTAGCCAACCACTCTGGGTGAAAAACTTCAACAATGAACCCGACCGCCAAGAGTTGGGCCACCTCTTCTCCGATAGCCTTGCGCCTTTCCTCATTAAACCGCCAAAGAAATTGCCGAACCGACTTAAACTTTGGAGTAATATTGAGAGTGTGCTCAGCGAGTTCTCTCGGTACACCCGGCATGTCAGAAGGCTTCCATGCAAAGATGTCCCGGTTCTCATGGATGAACTCGATGAGCGCGCTTTCCTATTTTGGGTCTAAATTAGCACTGATAATGAACTGTTTGGATGAGTCGCCAGGCATGAAATCAATCATTTTGGTGTCATCAGCTGACTTGAATTTCAATGCTGGCTCATGATCCGTAGTTGGCTTCTTCAAAGATGTCATGTCTGCCGGGTCAACATTATCCTTATAAAACTTCAATTCCTCTGTTGCACAAACAGACTCGGCATAAGCGGCATCACCTTCTTCACATTCCAAGGCTATTTTCTGGCTTCCATGTACCATGATAGTGCCTTTATGACCCGACATTTTGAGCTGTAGATACACATAACATGGCCGAGCCATGAACTTAGCATAAGCTGGCCGTCCAAACAAAGCGTGATACGGACTTTTGATCTTAACCACCTCGAAAGTTAACTTCTCAGCCCTAGAATCATACTCATCCCCAAAGGCTACTTCCAGTTCGATCTTACCAACCGGGTATGCCGACTTACCAGGCACTACCCCATGAAAAACAGTGTTGGATGTTTTAAAGCTCTTATCAGTTAACCCCATGTGATGGAACGTCTCATAATAGAGGATGTTGATGCTACTGCCTCCGTCCATGAGCACTTTAGTGGACTTATATCCACCAACTTGAGGCGCCACCACCAAAGCCAGATGACCCGGATTATCAACCTGGGGCGGGTGATCCTCCCTACTCCACACAATAGGCTGTTCAGACCATCTCAAATAACGCGGAACCGCCGGCTCAACAGTATTTACAGCCCTCTTATGAAGCTTCTGATCCCTCTTGCACAAACTGGTGGTAAACACGTGGTACTGCCCATTGTTCAGCTGTTTTGGGTTACTCTAATACCCGGACTGTTGCTGTTGTTGCTGACTGGCCTAGCCAGATTGCTGATTATAGCTGCCTTGACTACCCGGATGGCCCTGGCCATGAAAACCTCCACCGCCTAAGCCGGCTCCCGGCCCATGAAAGGCGCCACCATTTGGGTTACTCTGATACCCGGACTGTTGTTGTTGTTGCTGATTGCCCTGGCCGGGTTGCTGATTATAGCCGCCTTGACTACCTGGATGGCCCTGGCCATGAAACCCGCCACCGCTTGAACCAGCGCCCGGGCCATGAAAACCGCCACGACCTGAGCCGCCGCCAGGTCCGTGGTTACCATCGAATATATTAGAATTCTTAAAAGCCTTCATGATCGTACAGTCTTTCCACAGATGGGTAGCTGGCTTCTCCCGGGTGCCGTGTCTTGGACAAGGTTCGTTTAGCAGCTGCTCAAGGGTGGACCTGACCCGCCAGACCGAGGAGGTGGCCCCCCCTTGCGTCGTTGATTGTTTCCCTGTGCACTGGTGTTAGCCACAAACTCCAGACTACCATCAGCCTTACGTTTATTACCTCCTTGATTCACCGGGTTGTGCTGGTGACCTTTGCCATTGACGTTCTTCTTCCCCTTCCCTGTCTTCTCTTCATCAGACGCGGGATCCTTGGTACTGTCAGAATCGGCATACTTGACGAGAGCCGCCATCAGCTGGCCCATGTCATTACAGTCACGCTTGAGCCGCCCCAGTTTCTGTTTCAGAGGTTCAAAACGACAATTTTTCTCCAACATTAAGACCGCTAAGCCGGCATCCATCTTATCAGATGAATGTATTATTTCCTTGACCCAGCGCACCCAATGGGTCGTGGATTCGCCTTCCTCTTGCTTGCAGTTAATCAGGTCCATGATCGACATGGGCTGTTTACAGGTATCTATAAAGTTCTGAATGAACCGGGCCTTTAACTCCGCCCATGAGCCAATGGAGTTGGGCGGCAGCCCCTTTAACCAAGTACGAGCTGTTCCATCCAACATCATGGTGAAGTATTTGGCCATTGCTGCACCACTGACCTCTAATAACTGCATGGCCATCTCGTAACTTTCAATCCACGCTCCGGGTTGCAGGTCGGCTATGTAATTGGGCACCTTACGAGGCCCCTTAAAAACCTTTGGCAAACGCTCATTACGCAGAGCCGACATAAGACAAGGGACGCCTCCTGTCCTGGTGGCCACCCCAGCTTCAATAGAGGTTGCTGGATAAACCGGGAAAGCTTGCTGAGCCGCCTTCTCAGCCACCTACTGAATTGCCCGTTCAACCTCTTGAGTGGATCCTCTCCTGGTCCGCCAAGTTAAGGGATCCGCCCGGGGCCGGGTCACGCCTGCGTGGTTGGTTACGGCGTTGGGCGTTGCTCGACATGGCCGCTGAGTCCATATGCCTGCTATAGCTTGGGCTCCGGCTTGGTCAAGGGGTTGAATGGATTCTATCCTGACTATAAGAATACGCATCCTGCTGTGCCAGAGCTGTCCGAAGAAGTTCTCTGACCCTTCATGTCTCGGTTACCGTCAGAGAGTCACCTTCCATTGGGAGAGCCGCCAAACGATCCGACGCAGCAATTAAATTCTCCAAAGGGTTAGAGAATTGACCCGGTGGTATTGGTGTGTAGTGAGGCGGAGCAGTATTCACACGTGGCGGCTCCATGGCCCGCGGTTGAACCGGCGCCCCAGCCCCGGGTGTTGTGATCCGGTTTGCCTCCGGCGGGTTACTGGGACCAGCCCTGGGTGTGTGAAAAAGGTTCCTAGGATCACAAGTCAGAGGCAGACGTGATTGAGCCTTCTAGTGCCTTCTCCTCATGACCTCGTTTGATGCGTTCAGATCCACCGAGAGCCAGAAAGTCTCCGCTTGAAGCTATTGAGCATGTGCATCCAGAGCCGCCTGTTCTGCGGCCATCCTAACATCTTCCGCTGCTAAATTTTCCTTGGCCTGTGCTACCTCTCCGCGTAGCCGTGCTACTTCTGCGTCATGTTGAGCCTTATCCGCCGGCTCAACCATAGTAGTCAACAGGGCCGTCATCCTATCCATGAGGTCCATTAATACCTAAGCCGGTGGGCGCACGGGGTCTCCTGACCTGGCCTCTGCTGACCCAGTGGTTATGGCTGGGGCCGCTGTAAATTTTGACCAGGGTGGAGCCCCAGCCATGAAGACTCCGGCTTGATTCAGCGACTCAGTGGGGTCCGGAATACTGCTGCCATCGGAACAGCCCCCAAGCCCGCCATCTTGTAACTGATACAAAGAATCTGTTTCACCTGTGGACAACTCACCGTCAGAACAAACGGCCGTCTCACCACCTTCCACCGATCCTTCAGAAAATTCCCCTCCATGGATGCAACCCATGAAGGCACGCCTCATGGCGGATTGAGCCCGGGCGGACCTAGCGCACTGAGCCGTCTCGATGAGGTTGATGCAGATGTCCGGCTCAGGGCCCGACTCGCCGATCCGGCCGATGAAGACGTGGATTTCACCGAAGGGGACCCGGTATCCGTACTCAATTGAGCCGGTGTCGGGGCCCCAGCCTTTGTCGTCAATGTAGAGCTTGTCGCGACGACTCTTTGTCATCCGGCCCACATCGTATCCCTTGAGCCCTTTGAAGTTGTCCTTCAAGAACTCAAATCCATCGGGCGCTGGCCCCACGGTGGGCACCAACTGTCGTGGAATTGTCATGGCAGATGTCCTAGTGAAAGGACTTATTCGTGGAGCCATCGCAACTAGGAAGCTTAAAGGGGTTGATCGGGACAAAGGACACAAGAGGTTTATACTGGTTCGGCCCCTTACGGTGAAGGTAAATCCTAGTCCAGTTGATGTGGTATTGCTAGGTTTCGATGACCAGGGAGCGAATATGCTATGCCTGGCTCTCGATTTGATGTTACTTGCCCTAAGCCGCCACCGGGTCATCCCCTTATATACACGGGTAGACGCCTGGCGGACTATAGAGTCCCGGCCAGTTCATACAACGTGTCTGGCTCGGTGACTTCTTTTACATGCCTTTCTTTACAAGTCTTAACTATACATGGCGGTTTATAATTACAGGCCTTAAGCCGCCTCTGGGCTTGGGCCTACTACAAGTTTTATAATAGCCCATCGCCTTGTATATCCGCTGGGCTTCTTTTAATAACCCGCCAGGAAGATTGACCCAGCCCCTCTTGGGCAGGTCATACCTGGTAGTCATATTCCCAACACAACCCATTTAAAAAAATAACAGCCCATTCCATATGTTCAAACGGAAAGTTCAACATTCAGAGCAAAGTAACAGGTCTGATCCACATATAGAGTACCGAACTTCCACGTTGACAACCATCATAGCCAAGTTAACTATCTACGCCCACTAATAATCTAGTAGCGTACAAGTACTAACTTACTCTTAGCTAACTAGACGATGCCGGCCGCCATCTGAGGTACATGCTAAACGCTGGCACTGGCGTCCTCCGCCTCGCCTCAGACTTGCCAGAGGTGCGATAGGGTGCGTTGCTCACGCGCGTTGGCCCTTTCCATGCCGGTGTGGTCCACCGAAGCTTCAGCTTCTAAGCGGGAAACCCAGTTGACGAGATGGTAGTAAAAATTGGCTTCGCAAACGCGTGCGTGCCCGACAGCCTCCAGGGCTATTTGCCGGGCGCCGGCCTCCATGTAGTCGGCCCCGGTGCGGGCGCTCTGCTCACGACTCAGAGCGTCGGTGCGCTGCTGCTCCATGTCCTGCTGGCGGCGCAAATCGGCGATACGCCGCTCCTCCGCCAAGCGGTCGTGCTCCAACAACTCCTGCTCCTCCGCCAGGCGGTCGCGCTCTAACAAGTCCTCGATCTCCGCATTTCCATCTAAAGACCGATAGAATGCCTCCTCCCTCCGTCTGCCTTCCGGTGAAAAACCGAACACTAGTTCCGGCGGTGACCGCCTCCGGCCTTGCCTATCGCGGACGGGCGGGGGCATGGCGGACGTGGCGAGAGCGAGGATAAGTGGCGAGCGACGTCGGGCCGGTGGGGGCTTATGAGGATAGGGCGAGTTGGGTCACGGTGCCACCATAGAAGGCCGGGAAACAGTACTTATAGGCAGAAGGTAGCGCGACGGTCATCGGAATTCAATGCATAATTAAGTAGGCATGGCTTAGCGCGCCAACTTGCCGTGGAAAACTAGAGAAACTGAAATTCTGACTGTGCCATCCCGTCCCATCCGTGCTGGGTCGCATGCCGGCATGACGGTCAAACGAGTTCACTCAAATCATCTCCCTCCTTGTCAATAATGATTCCACGGATTTAAAAGGCCCGCAATAATTAAAGCACATCTTTTTCGCATCAGTTAGCTGCCTTAATTACGGCCGGCTGCATGCAGGCACTCAAAATCGCTCGCAGCCAGTATGCGGAGCAGCATGTAATGAGTTGCAGCCGAGGGCTTTAGTTGATGAACTTTAGCTGGGAGATAAGGCATTTGCGAACGTTTTCGCTGACAGTTTCTTCAGATTCGCATGGCATTTTCTTCAAAGCAGCTTGTCAGTTTCTTCAGAGGTATGCATTTTTATTCAAAAAACTGCCACTTCGGATCTTGCGTCGCAACTAAAACAGCGAGGAGCGCATTAGTAGGCTAGCTAGTGATCGATCAGTAACTTGTAAACACTAAGCGAACATATATAAGGAACTGTTAATGCATCTCAATGATTCACAGATCATATACAAATATGTAGCTCCAAAAGCAAAGACCAGCCACAACTAAAACCAACAAGTGTGATTCCCATACATAAGATCAACATGTTAATGCATCTCAATGATTCACAAATCATATACAAATATGTAGCTCCAAAAGCAAAGATCTAGAAAAAACATATGTTCTTCCTACTAACATGGATGCTTCTCTTGGCCAACATTCAGTACAGACTGAAAGACAAATTTGTTTGTGAAGTCTACAATTCCTCTTGCAAACGTAAGTGGTTTCACCAACAGCTGGAACCATGAGAATGAACCACACATGATGGAGGAACATCCACTTCAATATGATTTGGTCTTCTCTTGATCACACGGCGAGACTATTTTCGGAATACAAACTTTAACTTAGGCAAAATGATGCCCATTGTAACCTCAGACCAAAGCAATGAAGAACCTAGTGTTGGCC
>NW_024119748.1:0-10332 GCF_003073215.2 Triticum urartu
CTTCATGTCCTTGTCCTCGGTGTAGAATGTGTAGCCGTTGATATCGTACGCCTCATAGGTCACTAGGTTGTGCTCGGCGCCCTGTAACAAGGCGAATATGAGTTGTTCTTCCACGGAAGAATCCTCATGTAAAGGGTACGACAGAAGCTTCTGCTTGAACCAACACGTGAAACATGAGTTGTGCTCTTTGACTATATCTCCGTCCGTCCTCTGTTGGCCTCGGTCACTGTACGTCTTCTCAATAAAGATTTTGTGCTCTACCACCCAAGGATCCACCACGTCTATGTGTTGTAGCGCGACTAGGTTTGCTCTTTCAAAGTCGGCGAGTCGACCCTCGAAGTCGACATGCATTTCGTGGCGACCCTCACGGTGACCCCATCCAGCGAGCCTGCCGAGGTGCCTGTTGATGGGCAGACCAACGGGGTTCTCGATGCCTAGATAATTCATGCAGTAGGAGATGCACTCTTCGGTCAGAAAGCCCCTGGCTATGCTTCCCTCTGGACGTGACATGTTGCGAACGTATCCTTTGATGACACCATTCATCCTTCCGAACGGCATCATGCTGTGTAGGAATGTCGACCCGAGTTGGATGATATCCTCCACGATATGGACCAGCAGATGCACCATAACGTCGAAGAATGCGGGCGGGAAGTACATCTCAAGCTCGCATAGTATCACCACGATCTCTTCCTGTAGCCTTCTGAGTTGCCTCACGCCAACCGACTTCCGAGAGATGACGTCGAAAAAGTTGCATAGGCCAAATAGCGTTTCACGGACGTGCGCGTCCATGATCCCACGGATTGCAACTGGAAGTATCTGCGTCATCAGCATGTGACAGTCGTGAGACTTCATCCCGCTGAACTTCTGCTTCGCTGGGTCTAGGTATCTTCTTATCTTCCCCGCGTAACCGTAAGGAAGTTTTACTCCTATGAGGCAGGTGAAAAACTGCTCGATCTCCTCCTGACTTAGAGTGAAGCACGCAGGAGGGTAGTCATTTCCGGTCTTCTTGGCCTTTTTGCCTTTGCGATGACTTTCTGTGTCCTGCTTCGCCTCATCATCATCATCATCATCATCATCATCATTAGCGTGAAGCTCCTGCTTGATGCCCATTGATTTCAAGTCTGCCCTTGCTTTTGGCTCATCTTTGGTCCTCTGTGGCATGTTGAGCAGGGTACTAAGCAGACTCTCGCACACGTTCTTCGTGATATGCATGACATCAAGGCTGTGAGGCACACGGTGGATCTTCCAGTACGGCAAGTCCCAGAAAACAGACCTCGTTTTCCATACCTTCAGCAGCGGCTCTGGCGCCTTTCGCTTCTTTCCCGGCTCTAGCGCCTTTTACTTCTTTCCCGACAGTGGGCAATCTTTCCAATTTGTCAACAACTCGTCTATTTCCTCGCCACTCCTCGTACGCGGGCGTCTTCGGGGTTCGGTTTCACCATCGAACAGATCCTTGCATTTTCTCCACGGGTCATCGTCGTGAAGCCACCTTCGATGTCCCATGAACACGGTTTTAGAAGACCCGGGATCTCTATCTAGCTGGCAATACGTTGTGTCATCCATGGACCTGATGCATCCAGAAAATCTGTGGACCACCTGCCTCGCGA
The DNA here is from genome assembly GCF_003073215.2 of Triticum urartu. NCBI lineage: Eukaryota > Viridiplantae > Streptophyta > Magnoliopsida > Poales > Poaceae > Triticum > Triticum urartu. Next base: position 1,608 of record NW_024119748.1, read on the forward strand.
GATATCCGTAACCGAGATAGTCGTGCACCGTCGTGAGAAGTGCGACTCTCATAGGGAAATATTCTTTCTCTGCGCGTCCCACGTATTTGCTGGCGTTTTCCACAGCGTGTCGAGCTCCTCTTTCAGCAGCCCCAGATACAGATTGATGTCGTTCCCTGGTTGTTTCGGCACTTCAATTAGCATACTCATGTGAATATACTTCCTCTTCATGCACAACCAGGGGGGAGGTTGTACATCCACACAAACACATGCCAGGTGCTATGTGTGCTTCTCTGGCTGCCAAACGGATTGACTCCATCGGTGCTCGCGCCCAGCACGATGTTCCTTGGACCATTCCCAAATTCTGTGCCTTCGAAGTTCAACGCTTGCCACTGGCTCGCATCCTTAGGGTGACTCAGCATCTTGTCTTTTTATTGATCTCCGGATCATTTCCGTCATCTTCCCGTTTCTTCTCCTCCCTATCCGCGTGCCAACGCAGGAGCTTTGCTACCTTAGGGTCCGCGAAATACCGCTGCAGACGAGGAGTGATCGGAAAGTACCACACCACTTTTCGAGGAGCTTTCTTCCTCTTCTTGTATCAAGTGACGCCGCACATTGGACATATGATAGACACCGTGTGCTCGTCCCGATAAATGATGCAATTGTTCATGCACACATGGTATTTCACGTGCGGTAAATCTAGAGGACACACGATTTTCTTCGCCTCCTCGAAACTGGTCGGGCACTTGTTCCCCTTGGGAAGACGTTTGTGCCAGAATGACATGTTCTCATCGAAGCATGCGTCGGTCATTTTGTGTTTTACCTTCATCTCTAGAGCCATGAGCGTTACTTTCAGGCGGGTATCCTTGGGCCTGCATTGTTCATACAATGGTGTAACCGCGTCTATCTCTAGTTGATCCAGCTTGGCTTTCTCTCATGCGGCAGCTCTTGCGTTATTCGTCTGCTTGAGAAGCAGCTCTTGAGTATGAGGGTCCTGCACCCAGCCTCCATCGTTGTCTGCTCCGGCATCTTCATCTTCATGATCATGCCCTTCATCTTGATCTTCCTCATCATCATGTCCGGCATCTTCTACATGATGACTGTGTACAACATCACCATCGTGATCATGTCCTGGAGATTCTTCGTCTTCTCGCCCGCCTGAGCCGCGGTGGTTGTCTTGCTGCCCTTCCTCATTTCTTGCGCGGCCCCCATGGACGACTTCATAGTCATCTTCATCACCTTGACACCGATAGCCATCCATGAAACCACGCAAGAGCAGGTGGTCCCGCACCTGCCCGGAATCCGGGTCCGCAATAAGGCTCTTCAGCTTGCATCTTCGACATGGACATCTTATCTCCGTCTCGTTCTTTTGAAGTATCTTGGCCTTCGCGGAGCTCAAAAACCTACTCACGATGCCTTCGGTTATCGTGCGGACCATGGTCGCCTGCGGGGTAGAGCAAAACGATATTTTAGAACCAAGAAAAAATTTGGCATGACTTTCCCTAAAAATAGGACCAAAAAGAATGCATAGTGCCAAAATTCTCGCGGAAACGGAAATGAATCTACATTCCGGCAAAATATTGGCAACTATCGCATTTCAAATACCGGTACCTGCAAACACAAACATATATGCAACACCACAAACATATGCAACACCACAAACATACATAGATCTAGCTAGGCCACAAAAAGTGCATGTGCACGTTGTTGGAGCGAGCTAGGGAGAAAAAAAGTAGATCTACAACATAAAGATAGCTTTCCCCTTACTTACCTATCAAAAAAAAGGTAATTTAACCACTTAATTTTGATGAATCTATGGTGCAAATGAGGTGAGGAGGAGGAGGCAGCCGACACAAGCTTGGAGAAGGAGGTGGAGGGAATGAAGTGGGGAAAGTGAGTGTGTAGGTGTGGCTGTCCAAAATATATAGCTGGTCCCAGGTTACTAATGGCGCACCACCTACTTATGCGCCATTAGTAACCCTACATACTAATGGCACACCTGCTGGTGGTGCGCCATTAGTAGTTTGGCAAAAAATACAAAATATATATATACTAATGGCGCACTGTGGCATAGTGCGCCATTACTAGTTTAAACTAGTAATGGCTTAGTATTTTGCAAAAAATAAAAAAATATACTAATGGCGCACCGTGGCAGAGTGCGCCATTACTAGTTTAAACTAGTAATGACGCACTATGCCACAGTGCTCCATTAGTAGTTTTGCAAAAAAAAAGAAAACAAAAATACAGTAGTGGCGCACTTGGTTGTTGGTGCGCCATTACTAGTTAGAACTAGTAATGGCGCACTGTGCCAGGATGCGCCATTAGTGTGTTTGGAAAAATGAAAAAAAATTGTTACTAGTGGCGCACCATGCATGTGTGTGGTGCGCCATTAGTGTCTTCCACACTAATGGCGCACTAGCACATGGTGCGCCATTAGTATATAGTAGTGGCGCACCACATGTCTAGTGCGCCATTAGTGTCAATTTCATCTATAGCCCTTTTCCTAGTAGTGTGAGTCACCTAGCGATGCATCAAGGACATAATTCTTCTGTGCAACAATGAGGATAATCCTCAGATCATGGACCCAGTCCGCATCATTGCTACTATCATCTTTCAACTTATTTTTCTCTAGGAACATATCAAAAATAGGAGAGCTATATTGCGAGCTATTGATCTACAATATAGACATGCAAAAACTATTAAGACTAAGTTCACGACAAATTTAAGTTCAATTAATCAAATTACTAATGAACTCCCACTTAAATTAACACCCCTCAAGTTATTTAAGTGATACATGATCCAAATCAACTAACCCATGTGTGATCATCATGTGAGATGGGGTAGTCATCAATGGTGAACATCTCTATGTTGATCATATCTACTATATGACTCGTGTTTGACATTTCGGTCTCTAGTGTTCCGAGACCATGTCTGTACATGCTAGGCTCGTCAAGTTTAAGCCAAGTATTCTGCATGTGTAAAACTATCTTACACCCATTGTATGTGAACATAGAGTCTATCACACCCAATCATCACGTTGTGTCTCGAAATGATGAACTGTAGCAATGGTGCATACTCAGGGAGAACACTTTTATCTTGAAATTAAGTGAAGGGATCATCTTATAATGCTATCATCATTCTAAGAAAAATAAGATGCATAAAAGATAAACATCACATGCAATCAAAATATGTGACATGATATGGCCATCATCATCTTGTGCTTTTGATCTCCATCTCCAAAGCAACGTCATGACCTCCATCGTCACCGGCTTGACACCTTAATCTCCATCGCAGCATTGTTGCGTCAAGGTCGTTACGCCAACTATTGCTTCTACAACTATTGCTATCGCATACTGATAAAGTAAAGCAATTACATGGCGCTTGCACTTCATACAATAAAGGGACAACCCTAACGCTCCTGCCGGTTGTCGATATTACAAAACATGATCATCTCATACATCAACATATATCACATCATATCTTGACCATATCACATCACAACATGCCGTGCAAAAACAAGTTAGACGTCCTCTACTTTGTTGTTGCAAGTTTTACGTGGCTGCTATGGGCTTCTAGAAAGAACCGTTCTTACCTACACGGCTACACATAAAACCACAATGGTGATTCATCAAGTTTGATGTTTTAACCTTTTTCATGGACCGGACGCAGTCAAATTCAATTCAACTAAAGTAGGAGAAACAGCCACCCGCCATCCACCTTTATGCAAAACTAGTTGCATGTTAGTCGGTGGAACCGGTCTCATTTGCGTGGACATGTAAGGTTGGTCCGGGCCGCTTCATCCCATGATATTGCCGAATCAAAGAAGACGTCAGTGGTAAGCAATATTACTATCACCGCCCACAACTCTTTGTGTTCTACTCGTGCATATCATCTACGCATAGACCTGGCTCATGATGCCACTGTTGGGAAATGTTGCATGGAAAACAAAAATTTTCTACGCACACGCAAGCTCTATCCATGGAGATGCATATTAATGAGAGGGTGAGAGTGTGTCTATGTCCTGTCGTAGACCGTAAGCGTAAGCGTTTAACGACGCGGTTGATGTAGTCAAACTTCTTGGCGCTCCAACCGATCAAGTATCGAACGCACGACAGCTATGCGTTCTGCACACGTTCAGCTCGGTGACATCCTCCGCCTTCTTGATCTAGCAAGACGGCGAGGTAGTATATGAGTTTCGGCAGAACGACGGCATCTGATTGTGATGGTGAAGTGATCTCCGCAAGGCTTCACCTAAGCACTACGAAAATATGACCAAGGGAGTAAACGATGGACGGGGGCACCGCAGACAGGTAAGCAATTGTCTGTTGTGTGCTAGGGCCCCCTTCCCACATTTATATACGAGGGAGGGAGGGAGGAGCAGCCAAAGGAGGCGCCCAAGTAGGAGGAATCCGACTTGGGGTCCCTCCCAAGCCACCCCCCTTTCCTTATTTGGAGCGCGGGGAAAGGCATGGGGAGGGTGCCCTCTTCCTTTCTCCCATGAGAGGGAAAGGCAGGAGGGGCTAGCCCTCCCCTTTTTCCTTCCCTAGGTCTGGCCAAACAAGGGTGGGGGCGCACCATACCCCTTGTGGGCTGGTCTGTCCCCTCCTTTGGCCCATAAGGCCCATAACTTGCTGGGGGTCCCCGGAATCCCTTCCGGTGACCCAATTCCTTCCCGGTATGTCCCGAAACACTTCCAGTGTACAAATACCATCGTCCCATATATCAATCTTTACCTCTTGAGCATTTCGAGAGTCCTCGTCATGTCCGTGGTCTCATCTAGGACTCCGGACAACATTCGGTCACCAAAACATGTAACTCATATAACACTATATCGTCAACGAACGTTAAGCGTGCGGACCCTACGGGTTCGAGAACTATGTAGACATGACCGGTACACCTCTCTATTCAATAACCAACAGCAGAACTTAGATGCCCACATTGGCTCCTACATATTCTACGAATATCTTTATCGGTCGAACCGTTATGACAACATACATAATTCCCTTTGTCTATCGGTATGTTACTTGCCCAAGATTCGATCGTCGGTATCTTCATACCTAGTTCAATCTCGTTACTGGCAAGTATCTTTACTCGTTTCGTAATACATCACCTTCTGACTAACTCCTTTAGTCATTTGCTTGCAAGCTTATGATGTGTATTACCGAGAGGGCCCAGAGATACCTCTCCGATACTCGGAGTGACAAATCCTAATCTCGATCTATGCCAACTCAACAAACACCTTCGGAGATACCTGTAGAGCATCTTTATGATCACCCAATTACATTGTGATGTTTGATAGAACACAAGGTATTCCTCCGGTATCCGGGAGTTGCATAATCACACTGTCGAAGAATATGTATTTGACATTAAGAAAGCAATAGCAATAAAACTGAATGATCATTATGCTAAGCTAACAGATGGGTCTTGTCCATCACATCATTCTCCTAATGATGTGATCCCGTTATCAAATGACAACACATGTCTATGGTTAGGAAACCTTAACCATCTTTGATCAACAAGCTAGTCTAGTAGAGGCATACTAGGGACATGGTATTTGTTTATGTATTCACACATGTATTTAAGTTTCCGATCAATACAATTCTAGCATGAATAATAAACCTTTATCATGAATAAGGAAATGTAAAATAACAACTTTATTATTGCCTCTAGGGCATATTTCCTTCATATGAAGATTCACAAGTAAAGCCAGATAAAGTAGATGGATCTACGGGAGGTCCTTTTGCAACAACCCATGAGGTTTTGGGATACTGTTCATGTTTTCGGTAGGTTCCATCGTCATTGAGTTTCCTCTCAAAGGCAATGCCCTCTTTCCTAGGGTTCCTGTTCAGGATCTGCCTTTTGAGCACATCACAAACAACTTGATACCCTTTGAGGCTTTTGTACATGTCTGTCACAAACAATTCCTTCAACCCTGCACTTTCATCAGTGATACTTGTGGTATCCTCAGATGAGGAATTTGTGACCACAAAAATAGCTGAAGAAGTTACAGCAATAGAAGCATTTGAACTTTTAGGTGAAGAATTAGAAGATTCATGTTCAATGCACTTCAAACAGGGTGGAATGAATTCTTACTGAGCGGAACTGATCTATTGAGCAAGCAAAGAATCTTTTTCCCTTCGAAGATCATCATGAGTCACCCTTAGTTTCTCAAGATCTTGCTTTCTTTGAAGAAATTCATAAGAAAGATTCTCATGATCAGCTAAGAGTGTTTCATGACGACCTTGAAGGTTATCAAACTTAGACTGAAGATGTTTAAGATCACCAGTCAGGTTTTGAGTTCGATTCATTTCCTCACCCAACAGGTCATCGCTTTTGTCTAGCAAATTCTGAACCCTTTCCAAAGCTTTTTGTTCTTTAGTGGCAATATTAGCAAGCTTGGAATAGCTAGGTCTGAGGTTTTCATCAGATTAATCTACATTGTATTCAGATGAGAGATATTTGAGTACCTTGGCACCTTTTGCCATGAAGCAATAGGTGGGAGCGAAGTCATCATTGCCATTGTCAGCAGTGTTGGAGTCGTCATTTTCCTAATAGTTGAAGATGGACTTGTTGACGAAAGCAGTAGCGAGAGCTAGGCTGGCCACACCAGAGTCTGACTCCTCAGATTCCTCCTCTTCCTCATTTTCCTCAGATTTAGCTTTAGAGTCCATTTTCTTGCCAATGAATGCCCGAGCCTTTCTGGGACTGCTCTTCTTGTGACATGAAGACTTTGAAGATTTTGACGATGAGGACTTTGAAGATTTCTTCTTTTTCTTTGAATCATATGAACTGTCATCCTTATACTTCTTCTTATTTGATTCCTTTTGCCACCGAGGACAATCATCCATGTAGTGACCAGGCTTTTTACCTTTGTGGAAAGTCCTTTTCTTGTAATCGCGGGATGAAGAACCTGATCTCAAGTCATCACCTCTTGAAGATTTTCCAAAACTGCCACGCATTGAGAACTTCTGGAATTTCCTCACAAGCATTGCTAGCTCCTGGCTTAGTTCCTCGGGACCACCAAGGTTGCTGTCAAAATCTTCCCCTTCATATGAGGAAATTGCCTTGGCCTTCAGTGCACATGATCTTCCATAGCTTTGCCCGTAGAGGTCTCTCTTCCCAGCTTGGTGGAATTCATGAGTATTCAGTCTCTCAAGGATATCAGCAGGATCAAGTGACTTGTAGTCTCCATGTTCTTGAATCATTAGTGCCAGTGTATCGAATGAGGAATCAAGTGATCTCAGCAATTTCTTCACCACCTTGTGGTCGGTGATGTTAGTGGCACCAAGTGCTTGAAGCTCATTGAAGATATCAGTGAGGCGATCGAAGGTTTGCTGAACATTTTCGTTGTCGAGTCTTTTGAAGCGGTTGAAGAGATTGCGAAGAATGTCAACTCGAGAATGATGTTGTGTTGAGATTCCTTCGTTGACCTTGGACAACCTATCCTAGATAAGCTTTGCACTCTCCGAAGCACTCACTCTGCCGTACTGTCCTTTGCTCAGATGGCCACATATGATGTTCTTCACTTGAGAGTTGAGTTGCTTGAATATCTTCACATCAGCGGTGTTTACGTAGGGAGTGATAGAGGGAATGCCATTTTCCACAACATACCAGGGATCATTGTCAATTGCCTCAAGATGCATGTGCATCTTGTTCTTCCAGTAGGGGTAGTCCGTCCCATCGAAGGTAGGACACCGAGCCGAGACCTTGGTCATGCATGCAGTCGACATAACTAAAACTCAAGGTGGCTAAACCAAAATCACATAGTACCTTGCTCCGATGCCAATTGAAAGTGTGTTAAATCGACTAGAGGGGGTGAATAAGCGATTTTTACAAATTTGTCACTAAGGAAATACTACTTGAGGAATTTGCTAAGTGACAAACTACAAGCAGCGTATAAAGTACTCAGGTGCATGCATAACAAGACAGTAGCATAGTCGCCATGATGAAATGAAACATACACAGAGCACAGGTAGTGTGTAAACATGATAAGTAGGAAGAAGACAAGATGACTGAAGAAATAGCATTGAGGAAATTGAGAAAGTCTTCAGTCAAAGTCTTCAAATAGTAACAATCAATTTCATCAACACATAGACGAGGAAATGAAAGGGTTTAGGAAGTACAACTAGTAGCTCGGTGAAGACAATGATTTGGTAGACCGGTTCCAATTGCTATGACAGTTGTACGTCTGGTTGAGTGGTGTAACATCCCAAATCTTCAATTTGGAATGTTGTACATAGGTCATCATATGCATATCATATTTTATTTGCATTTTGGTTTTTGAGCCTAAGAATCCTAAGCAACTCAAGGACCCACGGAGAGAGTTGGGGATTTTATTATTTTCATATTTGATTTTTTTCTCAAATATTGAAAAGAGGGTCATTTTGATTTAATTATTTTTCTCTCTGAAATATTTCGTATTAAAATATATGAGAGGAGATAATATGACTTCTCCAAAATAAAAGAAATATTGGAGGAAAATGTTAAAATCAAATAAATAATTTTATTTGGATTTTATTGCTATTTTATTTAAATTAGAAAAAATATACATATTTCAAAATTGCATTTTAGGCCAAGAAAATGTTCACTTTGATCTAAATATTTTATTTAGACGGTGAAAATTGTTTTCGGCATTTTTAAAGAATTTTTTATATTTATTTAGGATTTTCCTTTTTGACGGTTTTGTTTTGTAAGTTCCTGGACCGAACTAGGCCAAGGGCCCAGCCGGCCCAGCGCGCCGTCGCCC
>NW_024119749.1:0-13651 GCF_003073215.2 Triticum urartu
TTATTTTGGCGTCGTAGTCGGGCCATGAGTGTTTGGTTGATGTAATGTTATTTATGTACTTGATTGACGTGGCGAGTGTAAGCCAACTATGTTATCTCCCCTTTTATTATTATATTACATGGGATGTTTGTGAAGATTACCTAACTTGCGACATATGCCTTCAATGCGATTATGTCTCTAAGTCGTGCCTCGACACGTGGGAGCTATAGTCGCATCGAGGGTGTTACAGATGGCCCCTCCTGCCTTTCCCTCCTCATGAGAGAAAGGAAAGGTGGGCGCCACCTCCCCCTGCCTTCCTCCTGCACTCAAACATGGAAGGGGCGCGGCTTGGGGCAAGAGTCCAAGTGGGATTCGGCCCCACTTGGGGCACGTCCTGGCTGCCTCCCCTCTCCCCCCCCCACCTATATATATGTGGGAGGGGCGCCACACAGAACCACGATAAGCTCTTAGCTGTGTGCGGCCCCCCTACACAGTTTCATCCCTCGGTCATATTTTCATAGTGCTTAGGCGAAGCCCTTCGGAGATAGCATCGCCACCACCGTCACCACACCGTCGTGTTGCCGGAACTCATCCACTACTTCGATGTCTTGCTGGATTAAGAAGGCGAGGACGGCACCGAACTGAACGTGTGTTGAACGCGGAGGTGTCGTACGTTCGGTACTCGATCGGTTGGATCGCGAAGAAGTTTGACTACATCAACCGCGTTAATAAATGCTTCCGTTTATGGTCTACGGGGGTATGTAGACACACTCTCCCCTCTCATTGCTATGCATCTCCATGGATAGATCTTGCGTGTGTGCAGATTTTTTTTGGCTTTCCATGCAACATTTTCCAGCATGCCCGGTATGTGGTGCATTGCGCTATCAGATCAGCCGTGATGACCCTGGTGATGTTGAGGGCGAGCACCTCAGGAAGAGGGTTCCTGCCAAGGTGATGTGGTATGCTCCTATAATACCACGATTGAAATGTTTATTCCAAAACAAAGAGCACGCCAAGTTGTTGCGATGGCACAAAGAAGACCGTAAGAAAGACGCGATGTTGAGAGTACCCGCTGACGGGTCGTGGTGGAGAAAAATTGAGAGAAAGTTCACCGACTTTGCAGATGATGCAGGGAACTTATGGTTTGCTATAAGTATATGTGGCATGAATCCTTTTGGGAGCAGAGCTGCAGTCATAGCACCTGGCCTGTGACTCTATGTATCTATAACCTTCCTCTTTGGTTGTGCATGAAGCGGAAGTTCATTATGATTCCAGTGCTCATCCAAGGCCCTAAGCAACCCGACAACGACATTGATGTGTACCTAAGGCCGTTAGTTGAAGAACTTTTACAGTTGTGGGATAAAAAAGCTATACGTGTGTGGGATGAGCACAAACAACATGAATTGACTTACCAGCATTGCTGTTTGTAACCATCAACGATTGACCTGCTCTTAGTAACCTTTCAGGACAGACAAACAAGGGATACAAACTGTTTATATGAGACTGAAAGTATATATTTGGATAAATGTAAGAAGAATGTGTACCCGGGACATCGTCGATTTCTTCCAAGCAGGCACCCCATAAGAAAGAAAAGCAAGCATTTCAAAGGTGAGGCAGATCACCGGAAGAAGCCTCGCCACCGTACTGGTGATGATGTACTTGATATGGTCAAGGATGTAAAAGTAATCTTTGGAAAGGGTCCTGGTGGACAATCTGTTCCGAATGACGCTGACGAACGCGCCTTCCGATCAGGCATCTCTTAAGAAAGAAAGGAAAGCATTTCAAAGGTGAGGCAGATCACCGGAGGAAGCCTGGCCGCCGTACTGGTGATGATATATTTGATATGGTCAAGGATTCAAAAGTAATCTTCAGAAAGGGTCCTAGAGGGCAATCTGTTCTGAATGACGCTAACTGACACACACCCATGTGGAAGAAGAAATCTATATTTTGGTAGCTACCCTGCTGGAAAGTCCTAGAGGTCTGCTCTGCAATCGACGTGATTGATACGTCTCCAACATATCTATAATTTTTTATTGTTCCATGCTATTATATTATCCATCTTGCATGTTTTATATGCATTATTATGCTATTTTATATTATTTTTTGGGACTAACCTATTAATCTAGTGCCCAGTGGCAGTTGCTGTTTTTTCTTATTTTTGTCTTCTACAGAAAATCAATACCAAACGGAACGAAACTTTTTGACGATTTTTCTTGGACAAGAAGACACCCACGAAGCTTTGGGAGGAGGCCAGAAGAGCCACAGGGTGGCCACAAGCATGGAGGTTGCGCCCTAGGGGGCGCGCTTCCAGGGCTTGTGGGCCCCCCATGACTCCCCTAACCCTAAACTCAGCTCTATTAATACGCAAATATTCCCCGAAGACCAGAAATACTTTTTCGCCGCCGCAAGTTTCTGTCCTCGTGAGATCCCATCTTGGAGCCTTTTTCGGTACTCTGCCGGAGGGGGATTCGATCACGGAGGGCCTCTACATCAATCTTGCTGCCCTTTCAATGATGTGTGAGTAGTTTACCACAGACATACGGGTCCATAGCTACTAGCTAGATGGCTTCTTCTCTCTCTTTGATCTTGAATACAATGTTCTACTCGATGTTCTCGGAGATCTATTCGATGTAATCTTCTTTTGCGGTGTGTTTGTTGAGATCCAATGAATTGTGAGTTTATGATCAGATTATCTATGAATATTATTTGAGTATTCTCTGAACTATTTTATGCATAATTAAGATAGCTTTGTATTTCTCTCCGGTCTATTGATTTGATTTGGCCGTACCACCGCGAGCAGCAACTACAACGTCGATGAGGAGTAGCAGAGGAAAATAAGGTTTGCACGTCCACGTGACTACATTGCCACACCATCGCAGTAACCGGATCACAAGGAGCAATGTTGGGCCATGGAGGACGTGTGCCTGCGAAGACATGCGTGTGCGTTCTTGCTGGAGACTTGTTGGCCGCGTAGATGCAGTGGAGCACAAGGATGAACCACGGAGGATCGACAGACGACGGGTGTGGCAACGAGGGTGGCGAGGTGGTAAATTAGGGTTTTATGGTAGATGTGAGGATGGTTCGGTGGGATTATGTAGTCCAACGAGCTGTCGTTGGATGCATCATTCCAAACGATTGGTGAGATACAGGTATGACCAAAACTAAGTAATCCCTCCATTCCTAAATATAAGTCTATATAGAGATTTCAATAAGGGATTACATACGAAGAAAAATGAGTAAATCTACACTCTAAAATATGTCTATACTGGCAGTGGCGGAGCTTGGGACACATCTTAGGAGGGGCAAATGGGCTTTGGGGGGGGGGCAACCAACATCAGGTTTACGCTAGATTTTTATGAATCTATGGGAAATTTACTCATGATAATATGAAAAAATCTCCTAGGCAGGGGGGGCGATGGCCCAGGTTGATCTCCACTAAGCTCCGCCACTGTATACTGGCACATATGTCCGTGCGTTGCAACGGGGAGATACCTTTTTGCAAGAAGAAGCAGGAGAGATAATTGATGTGTTCATCAAAAACGGTCTCCACGGCGGTGGGCGACAAAGCGAGGAGCTGTGGTCTTCTCACGGGTCATCTTTGGCGCGCCAGATCTTGATAATGGTGGGGCTGGTCAGCGTAACGGCACCATCCAACTGATACCTTTTTTTCATAGTTCAGTCCCCTCGCGCCCTTTGGTTTTTGCTGCTCGTCCGTCCGACAGAAAAAGAAATACATGATAGGTCCAGTTTGGCCCACGCAGAGGTATCCAAAAAAATGGGGAACTACGTACGAAGTGGATGAACGAAATCTATACGTATATGTTTTTCTTTTCTTAGAGCAGCTGCATGAGAGCTACTATATGATGCTTGTTGCGTCAAATAGCGTGTGGGACGCATAATAGTTTGTGTCTGGGCCAGCCCACTGGCTGGCACCAAAATAAGCCATATTTGCAAGGCACGAGTAATAATTCAAAAAAAAAAACACGTGTTGAACGATTGAACACATGACCTTACCCGACCATGTGCCGCTAGCCACGGCAACAAATGCGTATTGCTAAGCAATGGCCGGCGCGAATAATTAAGAAGACAGTGCAACGTCGGATTTAAAACATTTTTTGAACTTTTTTATAATATGAATTACCAAATATTCATGGAAATGTGGTTTTTTTTATTACGAACAATGTTTATAATATTCCGTACATTTTGCAAAAAACAAGACCAAAATTTGAAACAACATCATTTTCCGAAGACATGAACCTTTTATCAAAACCCGGACCTTTTATTATTTGTGACCAACTTTTGGAAATGGAACATGTTTTGAACATTCAAAACAAATTTATCAAATATGTTTTCAAACGCAGACATTATTCTGAATCTGTAAACATTTTACTAAAACAATGATATATTTCAAAAATCAAAGTGCAACGTCCGATTTAAAATATTTTTTAAACTATTTAAAAATATGAATACCCGAATATTCTTGAAAACATGTTTTTTTTAAATTACAAACAATGTTTATAATATTCAGTACATGTTGCAAAAAACAAGACCAAAATTTGAAACAACATAATTTTCTGAAGACATGAAACTTTTAGCAAAACCTAAACATTTTATTATTTGTGACCGACTTTTCAAAACAGAACATGTTTTGAACATTCAAACAAATTTATGAAATATGTTTTCAAACACAGACATTATTTTGAACCTGTGAACATTTACTAAAACAATAATACATTTCAAAATTCGGATATTTTCTAAAATACATGTTGTTTAAAGCCTAAATTTGTTTGAATATTTATAAATTTGAAAAAAATAGGAACGAGAAAATAAATTAATGTTCCAAACATTTTTAAAAAGGGGAAGACAATATTGTAATTAAAAAATCGGAAATTTGACAAAAATCAAGTTCTGAACTTTTTTGAAATTTTTTAATTGTGAAATAGAGTAAAAATACAAATACATTTGGACGGAAAACTAAAACGGGCCGGACCAGTCTTCGTTACCTTCTGCGATGGCTGACTATCAACCGCACATGGGCAGGCAAATAAGTGGGCTGGCTTTTCTGGGCCACAGCGTGTGCGAGCCAAGTATAAAAACATGAATTGCTAAAAAAATAGACGTACGCACAAAATTTTAGTCCACCTCGGATAGAAAATAAATTGCAAAAATATATTACTAAAAATTAATAGACATTATTTTGAATCTGTGAACATTTTATTAAAACAATAATGTATTTCAAAAGTAGAATATTTTCTAAAATAAATATTGTTTAAAGCCCAAACATCTTTTTGAATATTTATGAATTCAGAGAAAAATTGGAAAGAGAAAATATAGTAATGTTCCAAACATTTTTAAAATAGGAAGACAATATTGTAGCAAAATAATCGGAAATTTGGACATATTCAAGTTCTGAACTTTTTTGAAAGTTTTAAATTCTGAAATAAAGTAGAAATAGAAATAAATTTGGACGGCAAAATAAAACGGGGCGGCCAGTCTTGGGCGCCCCGTGCGATCACCGACTATCTACCACACAGGGTGGGAAAAAGGCTTTTCGCGGCTCCATGGTCTGGCTTTGCTGGGCCACAGCGTTTGCCGGCCTAGTATAAAATTCTGGATTGCAAAAAATAGACGTACGCACAAAAAATTTATTAGCACCTCGGATAGAAAAAAAAATTCAAAAATATGTTACTAAAAACAAATAGATGTATGCAGATATTATTTTGAATCTGTGAACATTTTACTAAAACAATAATATATTTTAATAATCGCATATTTTTTATATACATGTTTTTAAAGCCCTAACATTTTTATGAATATTTATGAATTTGAAAAAAAAATCGGAACGAGAAAACAAATTAACGTTCCAAACATTTTTAAAAAGAGGAAGAGAATATTGTGACTCAAAAAAGAAATCTGAATTTTTAAAAAAAAAATCAAGTTCTGAACTTCTTGGAAAATTTTGAATTACGAAATAAAGTAAAAAATACAAAACAGTTTGGACGGAAAACAAAACGAGCCGGCCCAGTCTTAGGCCTGCGCGATCGCAGACTATCTATCGCGCAGGGCGAGTAAAAGGCTTTTCTCGGCTACATGGGCAGGCAACGTGTGCGGGCCAACTATAGAATTCTAGATTGCTAAACAAATAGACGTGCGCATAAAAAATTAGTACCACCTTGGATAGAAAAATAAATTTCAACGGTGAACGGATGAAAAAATTGAAGAAACGCACCTTGCTTTATTAGTAAAAAAAGGTATAGAGTATAGATATAGAACTAGGAAAACTGCCCGTGCGTTGCAACGGGTTAAAAAAAATATTCAAATTCGAAATAAATTCATTATTGATGGTCCACGGCCATATCTATGTGACACAGAAATCCAAGAATTCTCAAGCATGAACATTGACTGGTCTGTCTTCATGAGCTTGCCAAGGCAACCTCATAAATTTGAAGCATTTTCTCGTTTAGTATGAGCTCAAACAAAAAATTTAGTTCACACACATATTTTTTATCCCAATTTCCAGCAAATCCTTTCATATTCTACATACTGCTAAAAGATAACTACCGAACGAACATACTCATTCTCCAGAACTAAACTCAACCAAATTACGGTGCAAAACAACAATTTTGTAACGTGTACATGTTTGTGTTGAATGGAACATTCTTGTGATTTTCCCATGTCTCTGTTAGTCTTTATGCAGAACTTTCACCTTGTGTATCATCGCCACATGACTACCCTCCACTCTTGCTTTGGCTCCATCACTTTATTTCACTCCTGTTGACTGTTGTCACATGGCTGCCTTGTATAGCTCCAGAAAGAATCCACTATGTGAATTTGGGAGCTCACCGGTGTAACAACGTGCTCTGTAGCTTCACTGCAACACCTCATCATGCTCCGTGATGGTGCCACTGCTCCATGCCATTTCAAATGATTAGCATCTCATTGTTTTATATAGCCATAACATATATTTCTTATCCATGAAAGCTGAAATATGATATAGTTTATTTTTTCCTTGCATGGTGTCTTTCCAAATATGAACATTGGTAGAGAAAAATACTTTATGATCTCTGCGAGACATTACAGCGAACACATGGTACACAACTGATATCAAAATATGTACCTTAGCAGCAAAAGGCCATGGTTCATCGTCTGCACTCAGCATCATTGTAATGGGCACATGTTCCATTTTAATACCTTCAGTTCTGTTGTTAGCATGAAAACAAATATTGCTGGAACTAAATCATGCAGTCAAATTAGTATGAAGACACAATATTCTTAATTAATAGGTCAATCAGTTTATAGACATATTAATATCCCTTCCACAGTCAGGTTGTTGTATATATAAGCTATAAATGTGCAATATCATCATGCATATCCCTATGACAGTAATATTTGTAGCTTTGTAATATGGGAGAATAGATCCTTTGAGGAAAAATTTATGGAAAATAGGGCCAGGCAAAATGATTATGATATCCATCACATGTAATAGTTTGGCCGTGATGCTCTATGTCATGCATGTTTCGAATACAACAATCTGATGAAGAGGAAGAAAAAAGAGGAAGCGGGTTGAGAGATCAATATGGTGTTAGAACAGGAGATGAATGAGAAGAATAGAAGTAATGAGAGAGCGGTCAGGAGGGGAGAAAAAAGTCAGAAGAAGATCACCAGGTTACTCATGTTTATTTCCTTCGCAAACTTCGTGCATTCGCCGAGAGAGGAACCAGGAACAAGAGAAGGACCGGGCGAGTGCCTCCAACACATCATCACTTTGGCTCATGATTAAAAAGAAGTATTTCAGATAGTAAAGTACAATACCAAACAATATGAGCAGTGTTGCAATCAGTCGAGTAAATACTACTCCCTCCGTCCGGAAATACTTGTCTTAGACATGGATAAAATGCATGTATCTATAACTAAAATAAGTCTACAACCATTTCTAGGACAAGTATTTCCGGACGGAGGGAGTATATAACTTCACTGATTTCACAATATTTCCCTAATTAACACATCAAATCTGTGGCTGGCAGAGAATATAGTTTTCATCAGCATCTACAATGGTGATATATTTTCAGAAATATAAACACCGTACTTGCCAACCTATATTAACAAGTTGACTATTACAGATTAACTTTATGCTTGCAAAGAGGCTTCCAAATAATCTTTATCTGTTTGTCTAGCTCTATCAAGGCACAGCCCAACTCCCCTCTCAAGATCTTTATAAATGATCCATTAGCTAGCAAAAAAAAAACAACTTGTATATTGCTGGGCATATTTTTAGAATCAAACTTTTTAGTAAAAACACCTGCCTTCAAAAGCCTTGGGTCTTCCTCAGTTTCATAGTCTACAGTTTCTTAACTGAAAGTGAAGATAGATGCTGGGTCGGGACCAGCTGAAACTTGGATCAGAAAGCAAGTGGAATGAAACAACAATCTATCCTAAGCCGTTTGAGGTGATGGAGTACGGAGCCGCTGCTCGCTGAAGGTTGATGATATTACTGGACATTCAGCTGTCTGAAGCAAAGAATCTTCTTTCAACCCTTTCTCAAAAGGAAAAATCAATGTGACCACATGAAGAAGAGATAGAAGATGAGAGTTACAATCAAGATGTAGGCCGTGCCAGTCAGGCTTATTCTGCGCATTGGTAGGTGGCGGTGCCAAAGATGGGGCAGGGGAGTCTGCGCCTCCACTACGGCATGTGATATGCACTGGACGTCACCAAACGATCTCCGGGGATGATTGAGCGATGGTGGCTTGCCCAATTAAAGAGCCCCTGTTTGCGGTCTCAGGCCACCCTCGTTCCTTCACCAGTGTTGCTGACAGGCCACCGATGACAACTGACTGTTGTAAGAGGTGCAGACCCAATCCTCGGCCTCCAACACGAAATCGATCCATGACAAATGCTACCAAAATAAGCCACATGATTTTCTGACACTACAATTCAGAAACTACTAAAACCAAATTCATGTTGCTATTTGGACGCACAAATACTCTGCATCAACTAATGCATTGTGCACGGAAAATGGGGAATTACCTCTTGGTACAACCAGGAGCTTCAGGATTTACTTTGCCTGTTAATTCCACCGACTACATTGATGTAGCTCCCTTACTTGCTGAGTCTATTCCTCTGCTGCTGCACGAGCATAAACAATACTAAGCGATTTAGCCAATGTGAAGTCATCGTTTTACTTGCACCTATCTTAAATCGGAAGTGAAAAAACAAACTCAACTATGCACATCAACAGAAATCATCGTCAACAAAGCCATAATGGACTGCCATGGGAAACAACACCAAATAAAGCATCATGAGTTCATATATGTATAAGAAAAAAAATGCTAGCAAGCAACACTGCTGCTCCCGAAACTGTAACCGTCGTGTCCTGCGAGATACATAACCAGCAAGCATTGTTTCGTCGCTTTGCTCGCACATCGAACATACATGCCTTTGCCCAAACAGCAAGGAAAGGTGTCGGCGCTGTCATCCATCAGGGAAAGGTGGGGCGCTGTCAACGGATAACCAAAAATATCAGATCAATTCCATGCCCGACATAATCTGCAAAATCAAATGAGTACTTCCTCTCTCGATCTCCTCGCTCTGCCGAACCACGGGAGCCGGCAGAGCCAGAACAGGGTAGCAGGTCATGAGCCGGTGAGCAGCGCCCCAAGGAAGTGGAGATGGAGGTACCAGGGAGAGGCGGCGGCATCCTTGCGCACAGCAGCACGAGGCGGTGGTGGAGATCCTGGGGAAGGCACGAAGGTGGCGAGGTGAGTCGAGGTGAGTCCCCGGCGGGTTCGCGCACAATTAGGGTGTCCACCGGTAGGTGGCGTGCTCCAAGGAACCGGCAGGCAAGGCTCCGTCAAGGATATTGACCAGCGTCGAGGGACTACAATGGCGACCGGGGATGGGAGAGGGCGGCAAGGGTTGACTGGATCGGAGGGATGGGACGCGGCGGCGACGGAACCCTAGCGTCGGGGCGTCTCGCATTCTCGTACGGGAGACCGGGAGAAAGAGGCCTGTAGAATCGTTTTTATTTTCACGATGAAACGTCGTGGAGTGCGGGTTGAATTTTTTAAAACACAAGGACTTTTCCACAAAATTACCGTGGCGGTGGACCCCACAAACTCAATCCGTACTTTATCTCTCTCTAATAATAAAGCACGGATTGACTCCGTGGGTTCACCGTCACAATACGAGAACATTGTTCTTGGTGCCTCCTGTCATTTAGGGGTTGTGGCAGTGTCTCGGGGAGTTGAGCTCCGAGGTGTTGTCGTCACAATTTTATCGTTGCAGTTTCTGGAATACCTGAGATTAGTTTCGCCGACATCGAAAATCTCTTTTATGCAGTTGTTGGTGAGATAACCTCGACGCCATCCAGTACTGGGGCGGGAGTTCGGGAGTATTGTCATAACTCGTATAACGGATGATTTTCGAAGGTTGAGGTAAATGATTTCCGAAGGTTTCTTGATTATGTGTTGAAGGATGGATACAGCTGGATGTAAGATTTGTTAGTTTTGGGTGAGATATTATGCTTCCCCTGTATTCTCAACACCTGATTGCATAACCAGAAAATTTTGGGAGTTTATAAGTGGGAATTCAAGTAGCTCTTAGGATATCTTTCCGACAGATGTATGATATGAAATTGGGGTTCGACGTCTAGTGGTCCGCCTATCCACGGTTGGTTTTACAGTGGTCTCGTTGTGTCTTAAAGAGTCCTTGGCTATGTCGAATCGGGGACGCGTCGTATGTCATGTGCACTGCCTTGTACATGATGCTGCTGTACGATCGAGCCCGTGTAGGCCCCACCACGAAAACTTCGGACGAAATCTCTATTATATGTTTGTTCCGGCTTATTCTGCAAGTCAATCCTTGCTTTGTTTTGTGTTGTGGTATTCGAGTTGCTTCGAAGTCAAATGTTGATTTCATACCTTTCCTAAGTGGTGTTCTCATATTCCTATGTGAATACTAATACTTCTTGATAATCGAGATTGTCATGTAAATCCTGTTCAACCGGTGTGTTTTTTCTTCAAGCGGATCCGTTCATTTTCAACATCCGCAAGATTCAATCTCAGCTTCCTCAACGTTGTTCGTTTCATCCATCCCAGGTTGTCTTTGTTTTTCCCACCCACCCACCCTTTTTCTTTAAGGACTCAGATTTCTTAATCAAGTATCCTTTGATTCATGTGAAGTCTCTCCATTCTTTTCATTCATGTTCTTACCCGGTGATTCTCATGAAGATTCTAACGGAGCTTCAAGTTCGTCACTCTTCACTCATTTCTTTTCTCCGGTGGATCCAATTCAAGCTTTGTGGATCATATTCTTTTCTCGTTTTTTTTTTCCTCGTTTCAAATATCTTCTCATGCCGGTGCACCTCATAATAATTCACTTCTCGCTATTCATTTGTTCGGGAGTGCTGAAGATATCTCAGAAGGCTCGTCTTGTCTTTCAAGATCAGCTCAACCTATTTCGAGGTTGTTATCTCATTCTAGCCATTTAAATCTTACCGGTGCATTCTCTATTTTAAATCGTTCTACGGTGTTTCTTTTGAGTGGGCCCTAACCCACAGGTTTTTTCTCAGGATCTTACCTGACTCTTCTTATTTTCCCGGAGCTATCCTCAAATTCCTTTTCGAAGTTTGACGTAAGAATGATTTATCATCAGTCAAATGTCTTTCTCTAAGATCTTCCAAATTCTTTTCATCATTGGTTCAACTTTTCTATTCTTCTTTATTCCGGAGTGTCTCAACAATTCATGGTGGTGTTTCTAGTCATCATTCTCGGATTTTGAAGACCGAAGAACAGTTCCTCTTAAATCCTTATCCGTTCTCTTGAGGATTCGTTATTCTAGCTTAATGCCTTCCTCTCAAAATTGTTTTCGATTGTGAGAATTCTTTTCACCCTCAATATTTAAATCCCCTCAAGCTTCTTCGTTCATTTGCCAATTCTTCCCGGTGTTTCTTTATCTTCTCTTCGTTCATTTTTAATTCTTAC
Source organism: Triticum urartu (assembly GCF_003073215.2). Classification (NCBI taxonomy): domain Eukaryota; kingdom Viridiplantae; phylum Streptophyta; class Magnoliopsida; order Poales; family Poaceae; genus Triticum; species Triticum urartu. The sequence goes on from NW_024119749.1 coordinate 11,961, forward strand.
GGTGGTTCGTTCAAGAGTTCTCGTTATTCGTTATCATATCAATTTATTCGTTGTTTTCAATCCTTCCGGTGGTTCGTTGAAGACCTTCCTAAAGTTTGAGCTATATTTATATTTAATCCTTTCGACGAGAATGAGTAGTATGCCAAATCCGTTGCTTGCCATCAATTAAAAATGGTGAAGGATACGCATAACATAATTCTTATTTTTGTTTTATCGAGTGAACTCAATTTCCTATTCCGGAGGCTCATCAAATTCTCGTTTTCATTTGTTTCATCTTTCTTTTCCGGAGTTCCAAGTTTTTTTTCCCGCATTATATCGTCGCGAAGACCCATCTAAAGCATTACAAGGTTTCACCTTGTGTTTTCAACTCCCCTTTCTTCTCGTTATCCTTTTGTTACCGGAGTTCTCACGAAGGCTCAACATGGTGGTTCATCAAGGATTCAATTCCTTCTCAAAGTGTTCATCAACATTCTTTTCTAAGGAGCTCAAGTTCTTCTTCATCTTCCAATCCGGAGTGCAATTCTTTCACGCATATCTTTTGAGGTGGTGCTATGTCATTCTTGATATTTCCCTTCGTGCTTCGTGATTCACAAGTTATCAAGAATGAGATATTTTAAATCCATCAACCTCTTCGTTGGAGTTATCTTGAGTTATATTCCACCTAAAGCCTTCCCTAAGAATTATTGCTAATTATGGTGTTAATAAAGGACCCAAGTTCTTCAGTTGCCCTCCTAGTGAATTAAGTTTCTCGTCTCCTTCTTGATATCAAGCCAATCTTTTGTTTTCCGTGAGTGGCAGAATTTCACCTAAAGATTTCGAGATGCTTTCCATAAGCCCACTTAAAGCGTATCTTTTCGTTGTTGGGTTTCCAACAACTCCGTTCGACCCTTCTCCTAAAGATGCCTTTTCAAGCTCTTTTGTGACACAAGTTGGCTTTTTCTTCTCCATTCTCCTATTTCAATTATCTATCTTTTATTCTTTTGTTCCGGAGGCATTGTCATGTTGCTCTTTTCAACCCATCATCTCTATCCGGAGTGTTGTGCCTTTTTCTCAAGGTCTTTTCATCATATCAAGTCTTTCATCTCTTTTCAACCGGAGTGCTGCCCGAAGTTGTTCTTCCTTGTTCCTCTTTTCTAACAGAGTGTTTTCAACTTCGTTTATCTCCGTTGTATTCTTTTCGTGAAATGGTTTAACCTTTTCAAGGTTCTTTGGTTTCACTTATTGGTCAAAGAAGCAACTTAGTTTTTACCTCTTCTTTTTCTCTTCCGTTTTCCCTCCGGTGCCATTCTAGATCTCGGGACGAGATCCTCTCGTAGTGGTGGAGTGTTGTAACGCCCCGAGACCGATATGCCAGGTGTCCTCCAGTTATTCGCTGTTGTTGCGTTGTCATTTCTTGCGTGTCATGCATTGCATATCATGTCATCATGTGCATTTCTTTTTGCATACATGTTCGTCTCATGCATCCGAGCATTTTCCCCGTTGTCCGTTTTGCGATCCGGGGCTCCTATGTCATCGAGTGTCCCTTTCTACCTCTTTCCGTGTGCGGGTGTTAAATGTTTTTGGATTGGAGCGAGACTTGTCATGCGGCCTTGGTTTACTACCGGTAGACCGTCTGTCAAGTTTCGTGCCATTTGGACTTCGTTTGATACTCCAACGGTTAACCGAGGGACCGAAAAGGCCTCGTGTGTGTT
>NW_024119750.1:0-22592 GCF_003073215.2 Triticum urartu
CTCGATTCCTGTTGTTTGTTGACCATGTTGACAACGCGAGAGGGCAGCGCCGTGGCGAGCGCACCAAAGCGCACGGAGGACGTCGGCATTAACGATTTAGGAGATGGTGGGGGTGGCGATGCATGCGCTGAGGCGCATCCAGCCGTGGGAGGCGGAAGCAGGCAGCCCTGCCGACGCTGGTTTGGTTTTGGCGGCTGGAGGAAGACAGGACTGAAGAAGCACGACAGACTGTAAAAGTAGTAGGAGTACTTAACAACCTTAACTGAAACCAGCAGGGGCACTTAACAACCAAAGCTAAAAGCGGTATGAGTACTTATACAGGTTCAACCATACAAAGCACGCCTCGAACAGTGCTACTTTCCTACAGTTAACCAAGGGTGAGGCCGCCAAGCCCCAGGACAAGGCCCAGGCGCCACCCCGCGCATCCACAACCTGCTGAAAGCGGCTTCATCTCGCAACGTGGTCAATAAACAGGATATTCGCTTTAGAGCCCTGGAAAAGCATGAACATAATCTTCTGTCCTATTCTCCAAGATGGACGAGCCTTCATTATTTGAGACCACCCATGAATAAGTATCTTTTCACCTCCAAGGGGAATTGAGTAGGTCGACATAAACATCATGTTGTGACCAAGCGCAAGTCTGACCCGACCATGGTCAGGCATCTTTATAGGAACAATAGAACTCAGCAGTTCCTGTTTCAAGAAGATCACAGCTGTAAAATTGTGTATAAGCAATAGTTTATGAACAACATATATAATAGAAAACAGCTCGTACCATAAGTTTCTCGACACAATTGGACCTGTTCAACGAGTGCAGCAGTGGCACACATATCCCACGTGGCCTTCCACCACTGAAACGCCCCACAAGGACCTCAAGACGATCAATAAAGTGTAGGAACTTGTGGATATCGATCCAGTCAACTTAAGTGCCATTAGTAACAGCCGAGTTATTACAGAGTAACAAACGAGCAGACTGCTTAACTCTAGAAAAAACCTACACGTGCCACCAATTATAAGAAAATATTAGTTAGAAGTAGCATCTTCCTGACAGATTCGTTGCTACTTCTAAAGTTAATTGTGATTATTTAGACAGAATAGGTGGATTAATAAGTAATCGAGGCAACAAGCAAGAACCAGAAACAAACCTAACATGGATGAACAATTGGAACGACATCGGGGTGGAAGATCGCAGTGAAGATGAGACTAGGTTCTGCTATTTCCATCAACATTCGTGCGCCAACTGTTAGTCCGTAACACTTGAGAAAGTTTATCCAAGTTCGGCTATAAAAAAGCAGCGATCTTCTTGGTTCATGAACCCAACTCGGAACTTATATCCATGGCTTGTCTTCACTATTACCATTAAACTAGTGTATTCAGTTATGGCAAGGCCGAGCATCTTGAGTACATGTGTTCTGGCAGAGCAAATAATACATTGCAAGAAAAATAATATGAGAACACAGCACGTTCAAAAAACCCCACCCTCCCGGATAGAAAAGAGGATTCTAGGAACATACTGTGCACATTTCAAAATGCTGTGTTAGGATGAGAAGGAATAAGTGTGGCGTCTCGCCGAGGGCGCAGAAACCTGTAGGGTACTCGCACTTTGGGCACTGTAAATGAAACACACTAGATTCAGTAGGAAGAAAAATGCATGAACGGCGGCGGCTGCCATCCTAGGATTACCTGCGACCAAGGGACTTGGGTTTATCGGGGATGGATGAAGAATTCGTACCTAGTTCTCCATGAGAAAACCCTATGCAATCGCCGAGAGGGGGTTTTCTCTGAACAAGCAGACGAGGGAGAAGGGGATTCAGGACCGCTGAAATATTGTCGCTTCGTCCGTCCAGCTTACTGCTAAAGCTGGAAAGGGGGGTTGTGATTTGACGGCTCATTGGGCATTACTGCGGCGCTACAACGGGGGTGTGTCTACCATGAAGTTGTGCACTCTAATTTGTGCATATGGCATGTGGACCCCGTTGCTGGTTGCCCCACATATCAGCGAAAGGAAGTAGAAAGACAGGAGTAACTAGTTACACATAAATATATTTTTTGACAGAGAGATACTCCCTCTGTAAAGAAATATACAAGTCTTTAATATCACAGACTCACCTTGCCGAGAAATATACTCCCTCTGCAATGCACGGGCATTATGGGGGTTCATCTGAGAATATAATACTCAGATGTTTTTTGAGGGATAAAAGCTGCTTTATTGAATATTAACAGTCATATGTATACAAATAATTTCAGGGGTTCCTGTGAGCCAAAGATGGCGTCCACAGGGCAAAGAAGTAGCAGCTTTTGCGAGCACATGCGCTTCAACATTACACTCGCATTTTTCATGTATGATCTCCATGGTTTGGAACATATTCTTCTTCATCTTGATCTCGTCCATAATAACTTTGCTGGGGCCCAAGTATGCATCTCCGATATGCTTGACTGTTGCGGAACAATCGGTGCTAATCTGAACTTGTTGCAGGTTTAAGTCAAGAGCCAGCGATAGCCCCTCGCAACATGCCATTGCCTCTAGGATCTCCAGATTAGTAACACTTTCGCACACCAGTGTCGATGCTCCAAGGAAGAAGCATGTATGATCCCGGCTCACAACTACCAGGGCTCCCCTTTCACCATTGCGAGATAACGCAGCATCAACATTCATCTTCGCCCAACCCACAACAGGAGGAGGACGCCACTTCTGCACTGAGCTAGTGCTTCTCGAAACCAGGTTCTGGACTTTGGGCCGCAGGCCGACCCTGCATGTTTGGGGGCCCATGTGTTCTACCTCAGCGCTTGTCATATTGCAAAGCGATCGGTACTGCGCTGGTTTTAGATGCTGTCGCAAGGCGAATACACAAAATTGAATAAAGCACGGCAGCTGTTGGAATGAAATTGAACGATAGTTCCTAATCAGCAATCAGAGTTGCAATTCTATCAACGATATACTATGTGATAAATAATACTATCGTACTACTTATACACACAGGACACTTGTTTCACCATGCCAGATTATTACATCAAAATCTCTCAGAGGATAGATCAGTTAGGCAGTTGCGTGCTGCTACTGAAGAATTTCAAAGTTGATTTGTACCAGCTCTCCTTGCCGAGAAAGTTCGATTTTGACATCATCCCCTACCGCAAGATATGATTTAGATTTGAACCTTGACCATCCTTTAGCATCAATCATCATGCGACCATCCTTTGTACTTACGATATATAGATCAGGTTCATTCACACCAAGGCTGTGCATGGTAAGAGAAACTTGGCCTCGGTCGCCTGAATTGTTGAACGACTCCCTCGTTGCTCTAGGAATTCTCTGTTTGCAAACAAAAAGACATACCCAAATAGTTAGATCAACACAGTGAATCATGTGAAACAACATGGAAAGAAAAAAGAACGAAGCACTGGGCGGCCAATGCTTACTAAGAAGGTGGACATGTCGGTTTTTGTAAGGACTTTGGTATATGAAGTGTGAACTACAGCCCAGTCTGTTGCCAGTGGAATTGCACGGGCCAGAGAAGATGCAAGTGCAAGTGTTGGTGCAGGTGCCGAAGCCGCTGCTGCTGCCGAAGATGGTGCTCCTTGTAGAGCTAGTGCTGGTGTCGGAGCAGGTGCCGGTGTCGATGCCCGACCCTCCAGTAGATCAGACTGATCCGCTGACGCGGTCAGTGCCCAATCCTCAGCTGGATCAGACTGAGCTCCTACCGCTGTCAGTGCTAGAGCAACTGTCGGTGCTTGATCTGTGCGAGACATCAGCGATCCTGTCTGGTCTGCTATGATCGTCTTTCTAACTTGACTAGGATCCGTGACCGTGATCAAGTTTTTTTTCTTCATTTCTTTTAAACGCGAGAAGGACTAATTGTGGCGTTTCTGTTAAACCAAACTGCAGTTCATCATAGGGATTCAGCTTGTACTCAGACAATAGACTGATCCAATTTTTTCCAGTAATATAATTGAACAAAAGTGCCTTCGTTACTGACACGACATAAGAAGTGAAACCTGCAAAAATAGCCATCGTAGAGCAAACCAAACGGTTTATTCTGTGATGAATGTCACATGGCAAAACCTGCATCGTAAAATTGCAGGAAAAGAAAGAAAACATGACATTAAATCAATAAGATTTAGACAGTAAATCAATAAGATTTACTTGATGTGACACGAGTGAATCCTTACCAGGAAATCACTATGTTGAAGTACTAAACAGAAGATTGATCGTCCAACTACGCGTGGCATGTAGGGGCCCCGCCTACTCCCACAAGCAGGACAGTCCAAAGGTCATGACAAATCGTATGGACCAAACATCCATGGGGCTGGAAATCCTGGTGGGTGCGATAAACCCTGCAATGCATATAGATATTGGAGTGTAACCATAATTGATAGACCGTCCTCACAAAAAATATGATATGGATACTTCAAAATATACAGACTGAATTGAGTGGACAAACATTAACATAGACTGTTCTCAGGACTGACCACACACCAAAAGCGGCAGTACTAATAAACAATACGGGGTTCACAAACACAAATCAAGTACTGAACAATAGTACTTACTACAGACAAGCAAAGTTGCACTAAGTAAACTCTGCAGACTATTTTTTGCCACCGACCTACGTGATGAACCCCGCATAACTGACTGGGCCATGGACTTCGTGTGAGATGTCTACATGCACCATCACCATCTTGTCAACCTTGGAGAACCTAACAGAGTGGTCTTTGCACACATAAACATGATGATGAAGACAAGCCGCATCATATTTGTTGGGAAGCTTTACAAGAACCACACCCTTCGTAATCGAAGGCACAGCCAGGAAATTGTTGTGGTCAAGTACAGCCTTGAGAACACGCCTGACAACAATGCTACATGAAAACACTAGTTCAGGACACGTGGTGACAAGGACACAACAGCTGGATAGTTCAGCAGTAGAACTCATCATCAGGTCTTCCAGTTCACACGGCATGACTTTGAGAACTTCATCTCCACTGCGGACCTGGTTCTAATTCAAACAGAAACCACATTTTATTACTACCTCCGTTCAGAAATATAAGATGATTTTCGATATTATACTCCATTTATGACTACATATACGCACAGAAATGAGTGAACAAAGACACTAGAACATGTCTTCAAAGGCATGAGAGCAGAGGGATTACATGCAATATCCATAACACAAGTTACTGAGGCAAATATACCCTCTTAAAAGGTAGCTTTGATGTTCATAAAGTACTCCCTCTGTCCCAAAATTCTTGTCTTAGATTTGTCTAGATACAGATGTATCAAGTCACATTTTAGTATTAGATACATCCGTATCTAGACAAATCTAAGACAGGAAATTTGGGACAGAGGGAGTTGTTGAAAGTAATCTATAAGAAATCAGTGTCAACCTCTCATATGTTCTGGTCAAAAGAGGAATTTAGAACCGTCATTTGGCACACAAAAATCACATGCAAGACCACCCAGAAAGTTGTACTACTAGTACTAGTACTGCGTGTTAGATGAAAAAACACGATCAAGATCAAGAAAAAGATCGTCAAGAATAGATATTACCTGTACTTGCTTAATGAGGGATCCCGGAGAGGGGGGCTTGGATAGGGCAATGGCTTTGAGCTTGTCTGCGGTAGTCTCGGCAGGGTGCTTGCGCTTCTTCATACCATGAGCCTCGACGGTTTTGGCCGAAGCCATAGACATCACTTTGGCCGGTGCTCCAGCGTCCATCAAGAAACTGTCAAATAGAAATAAAATAAAAGAAACCATAATCACAAACCCAAAAGAAGAAAAGAGAGGGAGTTATAGGATCAGTCTCGGGGTTGCAAGACCGGGCCTTGGCGAGAATCAGCACCATTGATGCGCTCACCTTTCCTTCTTTGGGAGAGAAGAATAATGGCAGATGCAGGTCGGGGTTTTCTTGAAGAAATGAGGAACAAGATGAGGCAGAAGCGAGGGTTGGGTAGAGAGGAAGCTGAGAGAGAAGAGTGAAATGATGGTTGCTTCGTCCGTCCAACTTACTGCTGCACAGGAGGGGGTTTTGTGATTTGATGGCTCATTGGGCATTACTGCGGCGCTTCGATCGGGGTAGTCTACCGTAACTCTACTACGGAGTAATTTAGTGCATGGCTGGTGGACCCCGATGCTGGCTGTCCCACACATCGCCGAAAGTGAGTAATTTACTGCATGGCTGGAGGAGGATTCGCACGGTAGAGCGTGTCCACTGTTTTTCAGAAGAAAAAAATGATTATAGCAAGCGTTTCCACTGTTACGACGGAGGAGTGCGAAACACGGCAGCCACTTGAACATACACAGTGCTCCTACTACTGGGCATGTGCAGTGGTTCATACGTCAGTACTACACAATCTTGTTGCTAGTGTAGTAAGATATGACGATAACAAATGATGTTGTGCGCATGTCAACTACTCCTATACGTAACATAGTACCTCTTTTTCGACTGTCCGATCGAGAATGGACGGTGAGATCAATGTTAACAGAACTAGGTCCACAGCGCACGGAGAGTACGGTGCTACAGTACTCCATGAAACATGAACCATATGAAGCACAGATAGTGTTAGGCAGGGTGTATGAAGGGTGCACAGGATGGGAGCAAAAGTTCCCTTCTTGACCCACTTTTGGGTGTTTGGCAGAGTGCATGAAGGGTGCATGAGTCCACACTAGTAGGTTGACAAAAATACAGGAAACAACTATATTGAGATGAGAATGCAACCAAACACACCCACACGAAGGGTGCTACAGTGACTGATCTGCACCGTCTGAGTTTGATCCAATGGTCATGTTGTGCCGAGACATGGACATGCCCATGCCGAGGGCGCCTAAACACCATCGAAGTCCCTCTGCTTCTCGAGGCGCATGATGTTGGTGATGCAGGGTGCAACCGCCCGTAGAGCCTGCTCCCAGTCGACGGGAGCCAGCTCGTCAAAGATGACGTCCAATGGCACAAATGGATTCCGGTGACGGAGCCCTGAAAGGATTCGCCCGGCAACGGCGACGGCAGCCCGCAACCCCTCCTTGTCTAGCTCAGCCCCCACCATCGTGCGGAGACAGCTCAGCTCCTCGGAGATATAGGTGAAGAAGGAGACCGGGTCAGGAAGCCGCGGCTCATTAAAGTCGACCGGGTGGTCGAACGGGTTTAGCTCGACGGCCAGCATCGTCACGCTGGCACGATGGTAGGCATCGCGCAGCCGCAACACGTGCATGGCAACTTGGTTCACCAAGTGGCTGAGGCGATCCTGGACCTCGTCACGATCGGCCCGCTCGCGCTCTAACCGGCTCCCTTGACGGCCTATCGTATCTCCCGCTTTCTGCAGCAACACCGCCGACGCCTCGAGCATCTTTGTGGTGGACGCCTACCGCTCCAGCCGGCTCCCCTAACATATCAAGGACGCACCATCTTACCAGATTAACCATTCAACTTACCCATGCAGTGTGGGAATAAAGAAGTATTGGGACTGCGTATCCAAGCAATTGATGCCATGGACTCCTTCGTACAACCTTGTAAGCGAAAAAGAAGTTGCAGTGTGCCTGTACAAAGAACTAGCGTAAGTTCATTTACCTGGTTCTCTGAATTTTAGTTAGCAACTTATTGCAAAATTGTTCAATTACGTTGCTTGGCTTAATTTAGTTTTCTACTGATTACGTAATGGCACAGCCTGTTAATCATATTGTAGACTGCGCCTATCTACTTGTTTGTTTAACTGCTTTCCTACTGCAACAGCGGGTTACAATGATGTTAATAACTACTTTTAAGCATCCAATTGAAACTCTTTAATTCCTTGTTTGTTTAACTGGTTTGCTGTTATAACTCCCAGATGAGATGTTTTGCTAACTTCAACTTTTCTGAATCCAATCGGAACTTTAATGGCAAAACAGGTTAGCCCAAGATCAAAGAGCAAGGTCCCCATGGACTATGCATCCTCCCACAACAGTGGCTCCGGCCCAATCGTGTATTAAGAATTGCCAACTACTGATGCTCTAGAGGCTAAACTAGTGGTAGAAAGAGATTCTACTTCTGCACTTAGAGATGAAGTTGATATGTTGAGGAAGCAAACAGCACAATCACAAGCAGTACTCAAGACAACCATTAAATATTTGGTGGATTTCAAAATGAAGCAAGCTGAGACTGACCAGATTTTTAAGGTCCTGAAGGAAAAAAGGAAATTAAATTCCTACTTGGTAAATCATAGGTGAAATGTTCTTTCCATAGTTGAATAACCTTTGTGTTGTCTGTTCATGTAATCAATCAAACCATTTGTTTTAGAGATCATGTAATAATTATTTTTTTGTTTGTAATTTTATTTGAGCACAAGTCTATATTAATTGATAATACTCAGAGACATTTCATTTGGATTGCTCTGCCAGACCTACAAATATGCCAATCGGGCTGAATGTGCATTCAACAATAGTAGTATAGAAGGACCATAAGTGGCACGCATCGGTAAGGGCCAAGATGCTGGCTAAAAAAAGGATGTTGTTGTAGCCAAAAAAAAGTACAGCGGCCTGGCTTATGTATGATAGTTGATATTATTGATCCATATACTCTATAAGTGTTTATATGTCTGTTAGTTCCGTACATTCTTGGTTGATTGACTCAGTATTTGAATCTTGATACATCGCTTATGTACATATCTAAATGGGAGTACACATTATGCTGTGTGTGTGACATTTTAGTTGGACATGAAGTGTTCCAAATATTCGAATTCACCTAAAACTGGATTCTAGTTTCTAAATTTGAGTATCGGCATTTGTAAACCATATTCATATATGATAGTGAATACATCTTTGTCGTCCTTTTGAAGATATATAAAAACACATAGAATGATTTATAAAGATTCTCCAATATGAGCATCCAGGTTCCGCTATTGGTTATTTATCGGAGAGGTGTCTCGGTCATGTCTACATAGTTCTCGAACCCGTAGGGTCCGCATGCTTAACGTTCGATGACGATTTAGTATTATATGAGTTATGTGATTTGGTGACCGAATGTTGTTCGGAGTCCTGGATGAGATCACAGACATGACGAGGAGTCTCAAAATGGTCGCGAGGTAAAGATTGATATATAGGACGGTGGTGTTCAGACACTGGAAGTGTTCCGGAGGGTATTGGGTACATATTGGGTCACCGGTAGGGGTTCCGGGCAACCCCGGCAAAAGATATGAGCCTTATGGGCCAAGAGGGGAAACACACCAGCCACAAGGGGATGGTGCACCCCACATATGGGCCGGGAAGGGATGGAGAAGGAAAGGGGAAGGGAGAAAGGCAAGTGTGGATTAGGATCCCCACTTCCTTCTCTCCCCCCTCTTTCATTCCCCCTCCGTCAAATATGGCAGGGGGCGCAGTGCAAGGAAACCCCATGGGGCCAGCAGCCAGCTGTTGGGCGCCTCCTGGCCTCTCCCCTCCCCTCCCACCTATATATATGTGGGGAGGGGGCGCCTAGAACACACAACATCAATTGTTAGCCATGTGCGGCGCCCCCCTCCATAGTTTACACCCCCTGTCATATTTTCACGGTGCTTAGGCGAAGCCCTGCGCGGATCACTTCACCATCACTGTCACCACACCGTCGTGCTGACGAAACTCATTTACTTCCTCAACACGTTGCTGGATCAAGAAAGCGAGGGACGTCATTGAGCTGAACGTGTGTAGAACTCGGAGGTGCCGTATGTTCGGTGCTTAATTGGTCGGAACTAGAAGAAGTTCGACTACATCAACCGCGTTGCCAAACGCTTCCGCTTTCGGTCTACGAGGGTATGAGGACACGCTCTTACCCCTCGTTTCTATGTGTCTCCTAGATAGATCTTGCGTGAGCGTAGGATTTTTTTTTTAAATTGCATGCTACGTTTCCCAACAGTGGCATCTGAGCCAGGTATATGCGTAGATGATATGCACGAGTAGAACACAAAAGAGTTGTGGGCGGTGATAGTCATACTGCTTACCACCAATGTCTTATTTTGATTCAGCGATATTGTGGGATGAAGCAGTCCAGACCAACCTTACATGTCCACGCACATGAGACCGGTTCCACCGACAGACATGCAACTAGTTTTGCATAAAGGTGGCTGGCTGGTGTCTGTTTCTCCTACTTTAGTTGAATCGAATTTGACTGCAGACGGTCCTTGTTGAAGGTTAAAACAACAAACTTGATAAATCACCGTTGTGGTATTGATGCGTATGTAAGAACGGTTCTTACTAGAAGCTTGTAGCAGACACGTAAAACATGCAACAACAAATTACAGGATGTCTAAAATGTTTTTGCAGGGCATGTTATGATGTCATATGGTCCAGACATGATGTGATAAAAGTTATTGTATGAGATGATCATGTTTTGTAAGATATCTGACAACCGACAGGATCCTTATGGTTTTCTCTTTATTGTATTAAATGCAAACGCCATGTAATTGCTTTACTTTATCACTATGCATTAGCGATAGTTGTAGAAGCAATTGTTGGCGAGATAACCACGATGCTATGATGGAGATCAAGGTGTCGAGCCGGTGATGATGGAGATCATGATGATGCTTTGGAGATGGAGATCAAAACCACAAGATGATGATGGCCATATCATGTCACATATTTTGATTGCATGTAATGTTTATCTTTTATGCGTCTTATTTTGCTTAGTACGGCGGTAGCATTATAAGATGATCCCTTAATTAAATTTCAAGGTATAAGTGTTCTCCCTGAGTATGCACCGTTGCAATAGTTTGTCGTGTTGAGACACCATGTGATGATCGGGTGTGATAGACTCTATGTTCACATACAACGGGTGCAAGACAGATTTGCACATGCGGAATACTAAGGTTAAACTTGATGAGCCTGGCATGTACAGACATGGCCTCGGAACACTGGAGACCAAAAGGTCAAACGTGAATCATATAGTAGATATGATCAACATAGAGATTTTCACCATTGATGACTACTCCATCTCACATGATGATCGTACATGGTTTAGTTTATTTGGATCACGTATCACTTAGATGACTTGAGGGGTGTCTATTTAAGTGTGAGTTCTTAAGTAATTTCATCAATTGAACTTAATTTATCATGAACTTAGTCCTGATAGTATTTGCAAATTATGTTGTAGATTAATAGCTCGCGTTGTAGCTCCCCTATGTTTTTGATATGTTCCTAGAGAAAACTAAGTTGAAAGATGATAGTAGAAATGATGCAGATTGGGTCCGTGATCTGAGGATTATCCTCATTGCTACACAGAAGAATTATGTCCTTGATGCACCGCTAGGTGAAAAACCTATTGCAGGAGCGAATGCAGACGTTATGAAAGTATGGCAAGCTCGATATGATGACTACTTCATAGTTTAGTGTGCCATGCTTTACGGCTTAGAATCGGGGCTGCAAAACATTTTTGAACGCCATGGAGCATGTGAGATGTTCCAAGAGCTAAAATTGGTATTTCAGACTCATGACCGTGTCGAGAGGTATGAGACCTCTGACAAATTCTTTGCCTACGCGATGGAGGAGAATAGCTCAGCTAGTGACACTACAACAAAACAACCGCGTAAGGTCGCTTTTTCTGGGACGCTATTTATATTCGTCTCTATGGCCAGGACACTAGAATGCTAAAGACGCTTCCTGAGACGTTTACATAAGCATCCCAATCTTATTTTTAGAATGATGGTTGTAGCTCCCCTATGTTTTTGATATGTTCCTAGAGAAAACTAAGTTGAAAGATGATAGTAGAAATGATGCAGATTGGGTCCGTGATCTGAGGATTATCCTCATTGCTACACAGAAGAATTATGTCCTTGATGCACCGCTAGGTGAAAAACCTATTGCAGGAGCGAATGCAGACGTTATGAAAGTATGGCAAGCTCGATATGATGACTACTTCATAGTTTAGTGTGCCATGCTTTACGGCTTAGAATCGGGGCTGCAAAACATTTTTGAACGCCATGGAGCATGTGAGATGTTCCAAGAGCTAAAATTGGTATTTCAGACTCATGACCGTGTCGAGAGGTATGAGACCTCTGACAAATTCTTTGCCTACGCGATGGAGGAGAATAGCTCAGCTAGTGACACTACAACAAAACAACCGCGTAAGGTCGCTTTTTCTGGGACGCTATTTATATTCGTCTCTATGGCCAGGACACTAGAATGCTAAAGACGCTTCCTGAGACGTTTACATAAGCATCCCAATCTTATTTTTAGAATGATGCATTTATATAATAAATTTATATTTTTAATTAGCTTAGAGGCGACTTATGAGATGATTAGTTACGCCCGCGAGATATTTGGTGCTCGCAAATTCATTATTTTACTGCTTAAAGACTTCCGGCGGATTTTTGGATTTTATTTTGCTAGCAAGATACTCCGTGTAATCCTCCCACACCCCGTCTTTCCAGTTTCCACCTCCCACAAAAATCCCAATTTGCGCCGCCACCAAAGCCTATCCCCCGCGGTAGTTCTCGGCCCGACTCTGCCCTCCGGCTCTGCCCTCCGGCTCTGCCCTCCGGCGCCAACTCCACCCTCGGCCGGTGACTTCCTATTCTCCTATGTCGGCATCCTCGCCGGTCGGAGCCTCGCAGGCCGTCGGCGTACTCCCCGTTGCCACGCTGCACCCCTCCTGACTCTCATCGCCACACCGTCCAGCAAGATGGGATCCGCCATGTCAAGAAGGTGCTCCCTCGAATCCCATCTCCTCTACAATTTTTAAATTAAATCAATCAACACAGCTTCTTAGTTGACACATCCCACGCCTCTATCTCGATTGGTTGGTTCTCAACTGAATTTCAAATTTTGGACCGACCACTATCAATCACAGAACTGATCCTGATGCATCAGATCTCATGAAGCAAATCTCGATGGTGGTGTGGCCTGTAGGTTGACAATTTTTTGTATTTTGCATCTCACTCTCCAACTTACTAATATCGTTTGTTCCTTTTTAGGGGGAGAAGGAGCGAATACATTAATCAGGTGCAGGATCGAATGACTGGCCATTAAGTAGACTACATTTACTCTCTGTGGGAGAGTTCCAGTTTAATTTGCAATTCCAACATGATTCGTACGTTCATTGTTTGATGATGTATAGTTTTAGCTTCCAGAAACTAGCATCACTTTCGCCTAGTACTTCCCAAGCAAAATGACATATCTATGTGGATTTTTACTTTATTGGTTCTGGCTTCACATGACTTAGTGCGACTGACAAGGCATATTTTTTGGTCCACCACTAATGGCAAATGCGATTATTTTCATGGATTTTTGCTTACTTTAGCTCGGTAGATGCTCGGTATTTGTCTTAATTGTACCATTTTGGTAAGTGTTTATGCATCTTAATTAGGCATGAGTAAGATCAGAACAAGCCAAGTTATGTACATTTTGAAAAAGATCCAAACTAGATATAGTTTTCCGCTCAGTTTGATCCAGTACACCTGGTCAGGCAAATTGTGGTTCGCCAAGCTATCTGATATAGCCTTGAAACATTCTGATTTTACACAAGTCAGCTAGGGCATAGGGAAATGCATGTTAGTATCTGACAATGGAGGATGCGACTCACTGTTGAATCAACAAATTGACCAGATCAACGCCCTGGTACACACAACTGCCCTATAACTAACCCCTCAAAGAAACCCAAAAAAAGTTGTATCTCTCTCCCCAGATACGGCGCATCCATGGCTCCTGACGGGGATAACTTCTGACTCCAAATATTTTTTTTCTTTCTTCAATAAGTACAACTCCTATGAGCGATTGATCGGAGCTCTAATTTCGGGTGTTCGTTAAGTTCACCTTGTTATCTATCAGAATGAATGATGGGATTCATGTTTTTGTACATATCACGGAGGATCTAGTATGATAATATTAATACTTCTACATAGTATTACCTCACCTTCCATAACATTGTCCACTTGTTTTGTGCTACTATACAATGAGGGCACGTTTATTTTGTTGCCATGTGATGTAAGAGTAATATGCTTCTGATATCTCTGAGAGTGTATATAAAGACTATAGATTTCGTAGTATGTTAAGGTGACCAAAGTTTCTCTGTGTTACCTTTATACATGACAACAGATTATAATTCTTTCAAATTTATGTGTGCTATGACCAAACAAAACATTGTAATTTCTTTCTGACAGCAGTTTAGCTGGTCAATTTTATACAAATTGTAATAATATCAAACTGACGTGGGCTTTAACCAAACAACATGCAGTATTTTTTTCTGTCCGCACATTAACTGGTCATTTTTATACAGATTATAATATTGTCAAATCGACGTGGGCTATAACCAAACATCACTGTGATTTCTTTCTGTCAGCAAACAACTAGTAAGTTTTGTATTGCATATTTTTTCTTTCTTCAATAAGTACAACTCCTATGAGCGATTGATCGGAGCTCTAATTTCTGGTGTTCGTTAAGTTCACCTTGTTATCTATCAGAATGAATGATGGGATTCATGTTTTTGTACATATCACGGAGGATCTAGTATGATAATATTAATAATTCTACATAGTATTACCTCACCTTCCATAACATTGTCCACTTGTTTTGTGCTACTATACAATGAGGGCACGTTTATTTTGTTGCCATGTGATGTAAGAGTAATATGCTTCTGATATCTCTGAGAGTGTATATAAAGACTATAGATTTCGTAGTATGTTAAGGTGACCAAAGTTTCTCTGTGTTACCTTTATACATGACAACAGATTATAATTCTTTCAAATTTATGTGTGCTATGACCAAACAAAACATTGTAATTTCTTTCTGACAACAGTTTAGCTGGTCAATTTTATACAAATTGTAATAATATCAAACTGTCGTGGGCTTTAACCAAACAACATGCAGTATTTTTTTCTGTCCGCACATTAACTGGTCATTTTTATACAGATTATAATATTGTCAAATCGACGTGGGCTATAACCAAACATCACTGTGATTTCTTTCTGTCAACAAACAACTAGTAAGTTTTGTATTGCATTGACACTATCATAAGAGACAATGTTTTCTTACTGTTTGCTGATATTCGAGGATTTAACATTATGGAAGTGTTCAGCAGATGATCTTTTGCAAGTGAAAAGAATACATTTTTATAAGGAGCAATCAATGTGGGACCAATACAAGGTGTGTGATTTATCCATGTTCCACCTTTTCTGCTGACAAAAATGATTCAGAATAATGTAGTCGTCATCTGTTTGACAGATAAGCTGCATTATCCATAGATCAGCTGGCTCAAACTTCTTTGTTGTGTCATCCCCACTAGTGTAGAGTTTCTATTGGACAGAAGATTACTAGTGTCGACAAGCATAACCAGTAAATCCTAAGAAATCTTAGTTCTATAGAGCAGAAACACATAAATTATAACTATTCTTTGTGAAATAAATGTATATTTCTTATTTAAAATTATCTAGCTCTACTTCTCTATATTTCCCTTCACCTTTTCTGATGCTAATGTGCTCTTATTGCAGGATTTAGGGGACAAAACTAATTATATGGACAGATTATAACAGGTTTTATATCGGAATTAATCTTGAAACGTGCAAGGGAAATCTTCACATTTTTCTAGAAGCCATATCCATAAAAGCTACGAAAGCCGTCAAGCTGATGTACCAAACTAGCTATAGAATTTTTAGATAGATTTCCACTAAGAATTTCCATTTTTTCTCAAATTTGTTTCAACTTTTAGATAGTTAGAATTAGAATTAGAAGTTTATTTTCTAGTGACATACACATTATTGTATGGAAGTACAGTTCACTTGTAAAGTATCTATACCCTTTGTAATAAAAATAGTTGTAATGGCTTGCACATTGCTACTTGTTTTGCGGTTGCGATTATGAGAAACTTTTTCAGTTAATTATGAGAATATGATGATTGCAATGCAACAATGATGTTGAATAATGCCTACACAACTACATTATTTGATGATCTGCATGTGCAGCAGGGCATGATAAAGAAATCCAATTCAAAATAATGAAATACAACAATGTACGACGTCATACGGGCATGTCTAGCAAAACGTATATATTTGTTTAGACACGTTTTTAAGCGTGCCTATATAGCATCTCAAGTCATGTAGACACGCTTTTGACCGTCCTTATATAGCGTCCTATGTCATGTAGACACGCTCTTGAGCGTCCTTATACAATGTCTCATGTCATGTAGACACGCCTATCAAGCGTGTCTTAAGTGTTTGAGATGGTCCGTGTGGAGGCGCTTGAAGAATGCTTTACTAAGACGACTCGACAATTGGCTAGAGATGAAATACCACGTCACTAGCTATGTAATTTGACGTCTCTACTATCAGGTTTTGTTGTAGTGTGAGCATGTGCTCAGAATGTCTGGGTACTACAATTGCCTGAATCAAGTGGGAGTTAATCTTCAAGATAAGATAGTGATTGACAGAGTTCTCTAGTCACTATCACCAAGCTACTAGAACTTCATGATGAACTATAATATGCAAGGGATGACGAAAATGATTCCAAAGCTCTTCACGATGCTGAAATCGGCGAAGGTAGGAATCAAGAAAGAGCATCAAGTGTTGATGGTTAACAAGACCACTAGTTTCAAGAAAAGGGCAAGGGAAAGAAAGGGAACTTCAATAAGAATGGCAAGCAAGTTGCCACTCCCATGAAGAAGTCCAAAGCTGGACCTAAGCCTGAAACTGAGTGCTTCTACTGCAAAGGGAATGGTCACTGGAAGCCGAACTGCCCCAAATACTTGGTGGATAAGAAGGAAGGCAAAGTGAACAAAGGTATATTTGATATACATGTTATTGATGTGTGCTTTACTAGTTTTCATAGTAGCCCATGGGTATTTGATACCAGTTAAGTTGCTAAGATTAGTAATTCAAAACTGGGGTTGCAAAATGAACAGAGACTAGTTAAGGGTGAGGTGATGATGTGTGTTGGAAGTGATTCCAAGGTTGATAAGATCACCATCGCATACTCCCTCTACCTTCGGGATTAGTGTTGAACCTAAATATATGTTATTTGGTGTTTGCGTTGAGCATGAACATGATTGGATCATATTTATTGCAATACGGTTATTCATTTAAGTCAGAGAATAATTGTTGTTCTGTTTACATGAATAAAACCTTCTAGGGTCATACACCCAATGTAAATGGTTTATTGAATCTCGATTGTAGTAATACACATATTCATAATATTGATGTCAAAAGATGCAAAGTTGATAATTATAGTGCAACATACTTGTGGCACTGCCGTTTTGGTCATATCTGTGTAAAGCGCATGAAGAAATTCCATGCAAATGGGCTTTGGAATCACTTTATTATGAATCATTTGATACTTGCGAACCATGCCTCATGGGCAAGATGACTAAAACTCCGTTCGTCGGAACAATGGAGCGAGCCAATGACTTATTGGAAATAATACATACCGATGTATGCGGTCCGATGAGCGTTGAGGCACGCGGCGGGTATCATTATTTTCTGACCTTCACAGATGATTTGAGCAGATATGGGTACATCTACTTAATGAAACACAAGTCTGAAACATTCGAAAAGTTCAAAGAATTTCAGAGTGAAGTGGAGAATCTGAAGGAAATATGCCCTAGAGGCAATAATAAAGTTGTCATTTATATTTCCTTATATCATTATAAATTTTTATTATTCATGCTCGAATTTTATTAATCGGAAACTTATTACATGTGTGAATACATAGACAAAACAAAGTGTCCCTAGTATGCCTCTACTTGACTAGCTCATTAATCAAAGATGGTTAAGTTTCCTGACCATAGACATGTGTTGTAATTTAATGAACAGGATCACATCATTAGGAGAATGATGTGATGGATAAGACCCATCCGTTAGCTTAGCATAATGATCGTTAAGTTTTATTGCTATTCTTTCTTCATGACTTATGCATATTCCTCTGACTATGAGATTATGCAACTCCCGAATACCGGAGGAACACCTTGTGTGCTATCAAAAGTCACAACGTAACTGGGTGGTTATAAAGATGCTCTACAGGTGTCTCCGAAGGTGTTTGTTGGGTTGGCATAGATCAAGATTAGGATTTGTCACTCCGAGTATGGAAGAGGTATCTCTAGGCCGTCACGGTAATGGACATCACTATAAGCCTTGCAAGCAATGTGACTAATGAGTTAGTTATGGGATGATGCATTATGGAACGAGTAAACAGACTTGCCGGTGACGAGATTGAACTAGGTATGAGGATACCAACGTCCAAATCTCGGGCAAGTAACATATCGATGACAAAGGGAATAACGTATGTTGTTATTGCAATTTGACCTATAAAGATCTTTGTAGAATATGTAGGAACCAATATGAGCATCCAGGTTCCGCTATTGGTTATTGATACGTCTCCAATGTATCTACAATGTATGAAGTATTCATGCTATTATATTATCCATCTTAGATGTTTAATGGGCCTTTATATGCTATTTTATATGATTTTTGGGACTAACCTATTAACCTAGAGCTCAGTGCCAGTTTTTGTTTTTTCCTTGTTTTTGAGTATCGCAGAAAAGTAAAATCAAACGGAGTCCAATTGGCCTGAAAATTCATGGAGATTGTTTTTGGACCACAAGAAGCCCACGGAGTACCGGAGATGGACCAGAGGAGTCCCAAGGCCACCATGAGGGTGGGGGGCGCGCCCTACCCCCCTGGGCACGTCCCCCTATCTCGTGGCCACCTCGGGGACCCCCTGACTTGTTCCCGACTCCAAGACCTCTTATATATACCCAAACTTCTAGAAAGAAACCTAGATCGGAAGCTCTGCCGCCGCAAGACTCTGTAGCCACGAGAAATCAATCTAGGCTCTCTTTGGCACCCTGCGGGAGGGGGCCATCATCACCGGAGGCTATGGAGGAGAATCCCGGAGGGGCCATCATCACCATGAAGGCCAAGAACCAGAGGGAGAACCTCTCCTCATCCAAGGGGGAGGCCATGGAGGAGGAAGCACAAGGGGGAGAACCTCCCCTCCTCTCTCTCGGTGGCGCCGGAGTGCCATCGGGAGGGGAATCATCGCTGCGATGATCGTCTTCATCAACATCACCATCGTCATCACCATCCTCATCTCTTTTACGCAGTCCACTCACCCGCACCCCATTGTAATCCCTACTTGAACATGGTGCATTATGCCACATATTATGATCCAATGATGTGTTGCTATCCTATGATGTTTTGAGTAGATTTCCTTTGTCTATGGGTTGATTGATGATCTAGATTGGTACGAGTTGTATGTTTTATTTTGGTGCTGTCCTATTGCGCCCTCCATGTCGCGCAAGCGTGAGGAATTCCCGCTGTAGGGTGTTGCAATACGTTCATGATTCGCTTACAGTGGGTTGCTTGAGTGACAGAAGCATAAACCCAAGTAAGGGGGTTGTTGCGTATGGGATAAAGGGGACTTGATATGTTAATGCTATGGTTAGGTTTTACCTTAATGATCTTTAGTAGTTGCGGATGCTTGCTAGAGTTCCAATCATAAGTGCATATGATCCAAGAAGAGAAAGTATGTTAGCTTATGCCTCTCCCTCATATGAAATTGCAATGAAGACTACCGGTCTTATTAACAATTGCCTAGGATAATTCCGCACACCGACCCATCATTATTCCACACTCTCTATTTATAATATATAGTAATATATTCTAACTTTATGATAACCACACCTACTTTTATGTTTTAGCTCTCCGGTATCATGCGACGTTATCCTATTCATACGCACAACGTAGTTTTATTTCTCGCTTCTAGTTGGAAGCAAACGTTCGGTGTACGTAGAGTCATATCAGTGGCAGATAGGGCTTGAGAGAATATTGATCTTACCTTTAGCTCCTTGTGGTTTCGACACTCCATACTTATCACTTCCACCATTGGGAATTGCTACGATGATTCCCTGCACTTGGGGATTATCAAGCTCTTTTCTGGCACCGTTGGCGGGGAGCAATAGTGTGGGGTTGATATTCTCGTGTGTGCTTGTTTGCTTTCTTCACTAAGTAGAATTTTTTTTGTTTTTTTGTTTTTGTTTAGTTGTGGTTGAAACATACAAAAAGATTAAAAGAATGAAAATACAAAAATAGTTTACTTGCCTCTCATGCCTAAAAAGTTTTTCAATAAGAGAAGTGATTGGAAGGTTATGCATTGGAGAAGTGAGGGTCAACCTTGAACACTTGTGTTTATGCTCATAGAAACAATGTAAAAAAATATGGAAGCTTCTCTGGAAATAATTATCCCCTTGTATATATCCATTATATTATAAAAATAATGTGCCAAGCTTCGGTTTTAGGATGATTAGATTGCTTGTTTACTATGTACAGTACAAAAACAGAAACTTTGGCTGTAGCACATGATTTTACATTTTTTTACTGTAAAGTCAAATGGGTCTAAAACTTTTTGCACATTACTTCTGTATAAATTGTCATATTTTTTAGAATTTTTTGGAGTTACAAAAGTTTAGTAAACTTCTAGACTACTACAGACTGTCCTGTTTTTGACAGATTCTGATTTCTATGAGTTGTTCGCTTATTTTGATGAATCTATGGGTAGTATCGGGGGGTATGAACCATGGTGAAGTTAGAATACAGTAGATATAGTTTCTAATATGAAATTGGAATAAGTTTGCAACAGTACCGAAAAGTAGTGATTTGCTTTATTACACTAACGGATCTCACAAAGTTTTTGTTAAAAGTTTTGTGTGGATGAGGTGTTCGAAGATCGAGGAGCTATCAATATGAGAATAATAAAGAGAGTCAAGAGCTCAAGCTTGGGGATGCCCAAGGCACCCCAAGTAAATATTTCAAGGATACTCAAGCATCTAAGCTTGGGGATGCCCCGGTTGGCATCCCATCCTTCTTCTTCAACAATTATCGGTATAACTCGGTTTTTGTTTTGTTCACATAATTTGTGTCATTTGTGTTTTTGTTTTCCATTTAAGAACCATGCTAGTATGAGATAGACCTTTATTGATTTATAGAATACTTCATGTGCTTCACTTATATCTTTTAAGTATGATCTTATAGAATTGCTCTTTGTGCTCCACTTAAATATTTTGAGTATGGTTTTATAGAATGCTTCATGTGCTTCACTTATATATTTTGAGCTTGGATATTGGTTAGTATATATTAATTGTATAATGCTCCATGAATTTAATTTATATCTTTTGGAGTATGAATAATACTATCATCTAAAGTGGATTTAGAAGAAGTTTGCTCCCACTATTCCGAATGAGGAGAATTTTACTTATGTGGAGAGTAGGAAAATTTCTATGCTCGTAGATCATGAAAAGAATGCTTTATGTGATGTTTATATTGTTGAATTCATTCATGATGCTACTGAAAATTATTATGAGGGAGGAATACATGTTTGTAGGAGTTGCAATAATATCAAGCTTCCTCTCTAAGTGCTTAAGGTTTTAAAGTTATACTTGTTTTTCCTTCCTATGCTAGTTGATTATTGTTCTTATAAATTATGTGCTCACAAAATCCCTAGGCATAGGAAGTGGGTTAGATTAAATATGCTAGTCATATTCTTCATGATGCTCTCTTTATGTTTCAATTCTTATCTTTCATGTGAGCATCATTGAAATCATCATGCCTAGCTAAAAGGCATTAAAGAAAACCGCTTGTTGGGAGACAACACAATATTCACCCTTACTATTTTTGTGTGTTTACATGATTAAGCTACTGTAGTAATCATGTTTTACAGATTTTGTTTCAATAAAGTGCCAAGTAAGACCTTTGGGAAGACTTGGGTGAAAGTTAATGCGATCTTGCTGTAAAAAACAGAAACTTTGCGCTCACGAGATTAGCTGTCATTTTTTTACAGAAGAGTGCGATTGAGTTGATTCTTTTTTCAGAAGATTAATACACAAATTACTCACGTCCACCAATTTATTTCAGAATTTTTGGAGTAGCAAAAATATGCTTGGTATTCAGATCATTACAGACTGTTCTGTTTCTGACAGATTCTGTTTTCATTGCATAGTCTGCTTGCTTTCTAGTTTCTATGGCTTATATTTCTCAATATAAATTGTAGAAATGATTTGGTACAGTATGCATTATGTGAGAACAATTATGAACCGTGTCTTTGACAGTACCAAAGTGAATGGTTTACTCTTTATCATACTAACCTATCTCACGAAGTTCCGTTAAGTTTTGTGTGATTGAAGTTTTCAAGTTTGGGTGAGATATCGATATGAGGAGAATAAGGAGTGGAAAGACCCTAAGCTTGGGGATGCCCAAGGCACCCCAAGGTAATATTCAAGGAAGACTCAAGCGCCTAAGCTTGGGGATGCCCCGGAAGGCATCCCCTCTTTCGTCTTCAAAACTATCGGTATACCTTACTCGGAGCTATATTTTTATTCGTCACATGATATGTGTTTTGCTTGGAGCGTATTTTCAGTTTTACTCGCTGTCTGAATAAAATCTTTGGATCTGAAATCTTGAATGAAAAGGAATCCTCCCATGGCTATTTAATTATTTGACTACTCAGTATTCTTCACTTATACCTTTTTGGAGTAGTTTGTCATTTACTCACGTGCTTCACATATATCCTATGAGTAAATGGTTGAATGAATTGAATACCATAAATCTGAATTTATATACGTTTCATATGCTTACAACATGGGGAGTAATGACTTCACACATAATAAGTATAGGTAGTGAACTTATTG
>NW_024119751.1:0-8436 GCF_003073215.2 Triticum urartu
GGCAGGGCCAGCCCCCGGCGCCCGCGGCGTCCATCGCCGCCGTGCCGACGGGGGAGGTGTCCGAGCCCGCCTCGGTCTGCGCCATCTGCAAGGACGACCTCCCTCTCGCCGTCGCCGCGCGGAGGCTCCCCTGCGGTCACCTCTATCACTCCGTTTGCATCGTGCAGTGGCTGGAGATGCACAATTCCTGCCCTGTCTGCCGCTCTTGCCTCCCGCCCACCATCCTCGAGGAGGTGGAGCCCCAGGAACTGGATCGGCCACCAACACAGATCACTATCAGGTTTACCACCAACCGCCGCCGCATCCGCACAAACAGTGATGCAGTGGCTCCGGTCGCGACATCGCCTACTCAGCTCGCAGAGGCGATGACAGGGGAAGGAGGTGCTGGACCTGCGAATAGCGCAGAAACTGTATCGTCTGAATGGCCACCGCCCCCAGAATCTGATGCCGTCGTGTCAGAGACCCGTGAGATTGAGGGCTTCTTTGATTGAGCCAGAAGATAGAGTTTGCAGGTATGAACATCTTATGACTAGTGTCCATGGAGCATGAATTGAACTTCTGTTTAGTGGACTAATCAGTTGCAGTGAAGCCAGTACTTTGGTTCGGTGATATGGACTAGTTGAGTTACATTTGCTTGTGTGTTCTATCTTCTATGCTAGTTGATCGATGGTAAGCTGGAATAGCTTATAATCATATGAACATTCATATGTAGCTGAACTTGGAGTTATTATACTTACTTTGGACCGCATGTTAGCTGATATGTTTGGTGATATATGTGTTTTCTGTTGTTAATTTTGTAAGTCTTGTACCTTGTACACTCTTTTTTGGTACAACTGTAATTATTTGTCGAGAGTTGTTATTTTTTTAAAGATGTTCTATATATCCAAACGTGATGAACAGGTTATTTGCTCGTAGTTTATTTGTTACCACCGTGTCTTATTGTCATATGGGCTAGAGTTTGTATCCATGCTCTAGCATTGCAAGAAAAAATCTACAGGATTTATATTTCTTTGCATGAAGTTCGGTTCAAGTAAAGTGAACTTACTGGGAAAAGTATTTGCCATTTTTCGATTAATTTCCTATACGAATTGACTTTGTGTAGGCAAATATACTCTGTAGGGATATATTGGTATTGGTTATACTGCAAAATTTTGAACACCATGAAATTGGTAGGTTTGAAATAAAATGCGATGCATGTTAACTAGCAGCTGGCCTTTTATGAATTGCTTGCAGCAATTATCACTTAGATTATTAAGGTCTTTTGTCAAGCGAGTTCGAATTATATTTACCAGGACTCCCTTTGTCAATCATCTTTAAAAATATAGGAGCTAATTTGCTATTTTAGCTGAAATTGGTATTGGCTATACTGCAAAATTGGTATTGGTTGTACTGCAAGCAATATATTGTGCAGTGGTCTATTGGTATTGGTTATACTGCAAAATTTCAAATACCGTGAAATTAGTAGGTTGGAAATAAAATGTGATGCATGTTAACAGCTGCTGGCCTTTTATGAATTGCTTGCAGCAATTATCACTTAGATTATTAAGGTCCTTGTCAGCGAATTTGAAGTATATTTACCAGGACTCCCTTTGTCAATCATCTTTAAAAATATAGGCGTTAGTTTGCTATTTTAGCTGATTCATATAACCTGAATCATCTGATTCCTATTTGTTGTGGGATTCCTATTTGTTGTGTTAATCTTAAGTGAACTTCTATTTGTGATACTGCTGTTTTTTAGTTAGCTGATTCACATGTCCATCCTTTTTTGAGCTTTGGTCACCTGGAGAGCAAAATTGGAGCATTAAGCAATCAGATAGATCACAACAAAGATTAAACTGATAGGATATGACAAGTTGAATCAGTAACATGCATGCTATTTTATAAGAGGGGTTCAAAACTAACACGGTGGCTAGAAATATTATGCTGCCTTATTATCTATGGAGTATTTGTGATCTCTTATTTACTCACCATTTGATGTTAACACAATAAGGTGCTCGCACAATGATATCATTACAGTTCGGTAATTTAATCCAGCCTTTGACCTTGAACACTCAAGAACTCAGTGATATCCTGAATTCTTTAACACAAAGTTGAGGTTGGTATTAGTACTCAATTACAGTTCGGTAATTCAATCCAGCCCTTAACCTTGAAAACTCAAGAACTTCAGTGCTATCTTGATTCTTAAACAAAGTTGAGCTTGGTATTAGTACTGCCCAAGACATTGCACTGGTTCGCTTCCATTTACCCCGAGTAGAACTAGGCTATTTTTATTACTCCGGAGGAGTATGTGGCACCATGATCAGCAGTAAATGATGTTCAAAGGGGTTTGTATAGAATTTGACAAAACAGTACTCCCTCTGTATCAAAATGTAAGACATTTTTTGACATTGTCATAGTGTCGAAAAAAGGTCTTATATTTTGATAGGGAGGGAGTGGGTATTAGCAACTAGTGCAGCAGAAAGGTTTTTAGAACCAATACCTAATCTCAAAAGAAAATGAAATGATTCATGCAAATACATTAGAAGTGGCATCAGAAAAAATAAAAGGTGAACTGTTCAGTTCTTGGTTCCGGTCCTAATTTGAAAGCAAGAATCATATACCAAAGATGTAGTTTAACAGAGTTAAACAAATGAATAAAGCAAGGGCTCATTCTCTGGATATAAATTCCCTATCACCAACAATATTGCAATTGCCAACGAACTTTAGAACTGAAAGAGAAGGGATGCCTAATCAAAAGCTGGAGATTAATCATCATGATAATCCAGTCAAGATGACACGCATGTCTCGTAGTCTTGTGGCGCGTTTGGTTATTTGCATCATTTTTGGCCTTGCATATGTAGCACGGTTTAGTTTGGCTGAGCTAAAGTAAGCTTAAAACCATGTTATGCAACTAGTTTGGTTGCCCACAAAACCACAGCTTGCATTAGTGGCGAACCACTAGCAGGCCGTTTGGTTGCAAGCATGTGGTACCTGGTTACATTCAAGACATGCAGTGCAGTAATCTTTTGTTCGAGTGGCAAGATTACCACCGCACACACACACACATACACACTGATAGGCAAGCATTTACATTACATTATAGGCACTACATTAACAAGCATAGCCAGAATAACGACGACGGAGTCAAAACAGATAGTGATGATAATAACAACACAGATCGACTGACTAACGAAAACACATTAAACTTCTTGGATCAAGATAAGTGCTTTGTTGTGCTCTGGCACTTGGCCACCACCTCTGTGATGGAAAGGTCGATGACAATGATCCTGAAGGTGTCCTCGATCAACACCTTGAAGATGATGAGGTAGCTTGTGAGCAATGGCGAAGTGGGCCCACCCCTCATCCATGGCTAGCTTCCCGTTGATCTCCCAAAGTTTGACCTTCCTGATGCAACTAGTGTTCTTCTTGAGTTTAGTTTCCCGTGGATTGTGCCCATGTGTTTATTGAAGCTGTCGGGGATCGGTAATGGCTCCAACCCAGGTGCTAAAATCACCTTGTAGAAGTGGGTTGGACATATCGATTTATGGAAATGACTGATATTCGTCAGCCTTCCCCGATGCCTCTGCGAGGTGCTACCCCGAGCAACCTCCTTGCCCTTGGAGCTCTTGTCGTGCTAATCAAATTGAACAAGATCAATGGATGTATCAAACTACCATGGACTAATCATGAAGATCAACACACAAGCACATGTAACAAATTAGCATGGACTGATCATGAAGCTGAACATTTAAATCTACTTGGAAACATCTGCATCTACCATAACAATAAGAACATCATCACTGCTGACAGGCTCCTACAGCAAGATCAAGAGGTTTCATGCTGACAAGACCAATTCGAGCCATATCAAACCCTTAATCGAGACATATATGACAGCCAAATATAACCCCATATCCACACCCTAATCTAACCCCATATATACACTCAAATCTAACAAGACTTGGACACCCAAATAAAACCCCATATCCACACCCTAATTGAGTCATATGAAACCTTAAATATGATCCTAAACCCAAATTAACACTCAAATTGAAGCTTCCAAGTCTAAATCGGTGGCTAAATCAATGCCTACATGGATCTCAATCGGGCTTGTCGATGTCCTCCGGGAGTCAACAGTGAGATAGGGGTGAGGGGATTCATGGCACGACTCCGGGAAACAATGTAGCGTCTCCAACTCATCCCCATGTTGTAGTGCTTGTGCTCGTTTGGGCATGGCTGGCTGGAAACACTCAATTCGATCGTTCCTCCATACCCAGGCTCTGGGGCTTTTCAGTAATGTGCTATGCAGGCCCAGTCGCACGTGTAGGTAACCAAATGGCCCAAATTTTCATCCTTAGGGCCTGGATGGTTGTTATGCAGACAACCAA
This sequence comes from Triticum urartu, assembly GCF_003073215.2. NCBI lineage: Eukaryota > Viridiplantae > Streptophyta > Magnoliopsida > Poales > Poaceae > Triticum > Triticum urartu. Next base: position 4,365 of record NW_024119751.1, read on the forward strand.
ACACTCCCTTAATATTTTCTCGTGTAGCTCCAAGGATGCATCCCCCTCCTCAAACCTCTAGATGTTGTCTCCCTTTCGTCATCTCTAAGAGCAACACACCTAGTCAAAATGGAGAGCAATTACTGCTTCTATCCTTTTTACCCATTTGTGAAGAGCAACCACCTTCCCCCATAGGAAACAAGAATGGAAGATTCTTAACTATGGGCACAAGCATAATCAAATTTCCATAAATTCCTCAATTAGCTCGACTACCAGGCAGCCAAAAAAACAAAGAATACATTGCCCCATTTGAGATGTTCATGGGAAATAAGACGAATCAAATCAATCGCATATGTGGGGCTTGTAAACTCAAGATCAAGAAGCATATGTCGGGCTCGTTCATGAAGCAGTTCGTCTAGGCGAAGGCATGGCCCCCGGAGAGATAGAAGAGAGGATCGTCTTGTGCGACTCGTTGTCGCACGAGACGAGGAGATATACATGGTGGTGAGCTAGGAATCAAATATCAAGGGTGGGGCGGCAAATATGACTCAAACTTGTGATAACAATGGGCCAAATTACACTAATTCATGTATTTTTCCTAAAATCCGAGAGGTGAAAAGCACAAGATAAGTATATGTATGAACAAGTTTGGGATCATGAGGGGAGCCCTGACTCCAGCGAGTCCCCATGTCTCTGTGACTGGATAAACGGAGAGAGCCACAGTCGTTGAAGCTCGAGTGATAGAGCAGTCGAGGGGGTGAGGAATGGGGAGGAGAGGTTTAGGGTGATATCGTTGTTGTTAGATAGTCAAGACTGTCGGCAACACACCACACCTTGGTTGTCATGATGTAGGCTTTTTTCACCACCACATCCTCGCCTCCCATGGATCTATTTTCACACCTTCGAGAAGATATTTTTCTCTTCGTGGATCATCGTAGTTTGACCCAGGTTTTTCCCGGCCGCAGCCTAAACCAAATGCGCAATTGTGCCAGTTCGGGGACTCAATCCGATCGGGCCAAACCATGCGGATTGAACCCCGATCCTTGCCAATACTAGTCTAACCAAACAAGGCCTTAAGCTTAGTTTGTTTAATCCCCCCTCTAAGGGGATTGGAGAGGATTGAAGTTTTATTTACTTGCAAGGAATTTAATTCCCCTCAAACCCTTTTAATCCTCCGTAAACCGAACATGCCCTTAGGGGATATACACAACTAATATAGTGCAACCAAATCCCTCCCCCCCCCCTTCCTCAAACTCTTGGTGGTCTGAGGTAGACCATCTCGCATGATCCAAACTCCATGGGAACAAATTCTGCTACACACGGTAAATGAGCTAATAGGCCTGGTTACAGGGAAATTGGTTGAGGTGCTTATTAGAGATATTTTCTATCTAACTGATGCAAATAGAGTTCTCCGAACACCCTAAGTAAAAAATCTCAATGAAGACTTTGTGGCCCGGCACAACACTAGATTGTATGTCTTCTCTGTCAGATCGGCATATTATATTGAATGGGATCACACATAGACACAGACTGAGGCGAGTTGATAATCAAAGGCCATCTTGGGGTAACCTTGTTTGGGAGATTCTATGGAAACTTCAGGTGCCAAGTAAAGTAAAAAATGCATGGAATTATTCTTGGGTTGGCAATCCTAGCAAACAAACGCATACCAACTACTCCCTCTATCACGAATTACTTGTCTTAGAATTTTTTAGATACAAATGTATCTAGACATGTTTTAGTGTTAGATACATTCGTATCTAGACAAACCTAAGACAAGTAATTCGGGACAAAGGTAATACTACCAAATGTTCTATTTGCTCAGCAGGGTCGGAAGATGTAAAAGGTTTGATGCTCACTTGCGCACGAGCAAAGAATGTTTGGAGATCGATGGGTCTCATTGATATCATCAACGAAGCCACATGTGCATATAGGTCAGGTTCCTCTATTCTATAAGAGCTCTTGCACCGACAAAATAATGAGTCATCGGGTCTAGGACATGTTAGCCTAAAGGAATTCATTATTGAGACTGTCAAGAGGACTACATGTGAGCACACGAGATCTTGTGGATATGCTCCTTACATCTAGCTGCTTATCAATTCCAAAGTTGGTGAAGATGTGTTCTTGCTAGATTGTGTGCATGATCCTTCCAGAGTTGAACTAGAGGATAACATAATCATTTTGGATCCCAACAACACCCCAGTAGATGTTCAAGCTAGAGAAGTTGCTAGACTACAAACATGTCGACCACCCCTAAAGCTTCTATTCAACCTCCAGTTGTAGTCCCCAAGACACGGTGATCAGATTTCAAACTTGTGCCAAAGTGAAAGAACATGCGGTGCCCCCATGTTTGGTTTTGGTAATTGATGACAATCTCTATGGACTAATGGTTGCCTTGAGTTATATTTGAAGGTTTTGTCCATAGGCTTTTCTTGGAGTACATGTGTTGGTTTCAAGGAGAGTTTGTGTCGACCAAGGTGTTATTCAAGGAATTATCCAAAGATTGGTCATGTGAGAGTTGAGCTTATTGCAAGCATGTCTTGAAGAAGAAGATTGTGTGATCATTCATGTCTACCTTCAAGACATCATGCAAATGAAGAGAATTGGAAAGGTTCAAGGATGATCAAGACTAAGTCAAGAGTGAATCAAGTTGATCAACTCACAAAGCGCAGAAGATGTACTAAGAGGGATCAAGTGATCCCATGGTATGGTAAGAATTATCAATTACGCTTTGTGTACTAACCCATGGTCTTCGTGAGAGTTCTTTGTGGGGTTAGGTTGCGGTGTGCAAGTTCAAGTGGAGCATCACGAAGAGATCAAATGCTTGAAGCTTGCCGTCCTTTGTGATGATAATGGACTTGTGAAGATGTGCGGAAGAGTGGCTCACCCATAGTGGAGTATGGGGGAGCAATCAACTAGTCTTCATCGAGTCAACACAATCAAGAAAGGTGGTCCAACTTGAGGGAGTCAAGATTGTCATCATCTAGCTCAAGTGGACCATGTGCAAGGCAAAGGTTTGCCCTTGATAGGTTTTCTATTTTACCGGTCTCATGATGGTAGTTGGGAGACCGGGTTATAGGATCGATTGCCGTACTATCAAGGGGGGCTCTCGATGAGTAGCTTGATCGTATCGTTCGTAGAGAGCTCAAACCATTGCATCCTTGCATCATCTTTCTTGGTTCTTGTTTGGTTCTCTTTGTGAGTCTTAGAGCTTATGGTCATCTTGATGACAAGCTCGAGTTCATCGAAAACGGAGTTCACATGCACCTTCTATGATGTTTTCGATGTTGGAGTTTTTGCCGGTTCGTCGCTGTTTTGATGCTACTCGTCGTCTTGTTTCCAACAAGCTTGAATTTGCTCAATTCGGAGCTCATATGCAGAAGTTATGGCAGTTCTGGTTTTCTTGAGAGTGGTTTTTTGTCTGGTCCCAGCGGAGTACCGCATGCCCAGCGGTAGTACCGCTTGGAGCTCTTAGCTGTTGTACCCATACCGGTACCACCGGTGGCCGGAGCGGTTCTACCGCTCAGGACTTAGCCGCCCGAGCGCTCAAGGCCATGCGGTTGCACCGGCCCGGTACCGCTCGACTACCGCACTCAGGGGTGACTCCCTTCTGTTCCTATGCGGTGGTTGAGCGGTGGCTGGGCGGTTGGTCCGGTTGTTCTTCTCAACCGGTGCTACCGCCTGGTCGCCCGGTTGTACCGCCTGGTAAGGTTCTGCACGTATACTATGAGTCCCGGTTGTACCGGGACCAGGAGCGGTAGTACCACTCGTGTGCGGGCTGAGCACATAACGGTTGAATTTTCCCCCTCCTATAAAAGGGGGTCTTCTTCCCCATTGAATCTAACCTTTTTGAGCTCGTGTTCTTCCACCATTGTTGACCTTCTTCGAGCTTGCTAACTCTCAATCCCTCCATGGATTCTTGCTAGTTTTTGAGGGAAAAGAGAGAGGAGATCTAGATCCACATTTCCACCAATCACTTTCTCCTCTATGTGAGGGGAACCCCTTGGATCTAGATCTTGGAGTTCTTGGTGTTCTCCTTCTTGTTCTTCCTCTCATTTTCCTCCCTAGCATTAGTTGCTCCGGTGGGATTTGAGAG
>NW_024119752.1:0-9688 GCF_003073215.2 Triticum urartu
GAGGGATGTGTTGAACATGTTTTGGTAAAGGTATCGATGAGAGGCCATGTAGGAGTACATGGTGGGTTGTTTCATTGAGGCCGTCCATAAGAACTGAGATCTGTATGTGTGATTTAAGATGTAGTTACTACCATACATTGGGCCCGAAACCAATGGACCCTCTCGGCATCTTAATCACCCTAGTACTCTGTCTAGGAGATGCAAATAGTTTCTGGTGTTTGTAGGTTATGTGTTGGCGGCCGTGCGTAGCGCTGACCCTAGGGGTGGGCTATGTTGCGGTAGATACACCGTGGCCGGGTATGCCGGGCGCCCGTTTGGCGTCTCGGGACCCTGTTCACATCGTTCGGGGCCGTATGTGGAAACCTCGGCCGGACTCCCTGCGGATGGAACCTGGATAGGCGATAAACCTGGACTAGAGACTTAAGTGTTTAGGTAGGCCGTGGCCGACACCCTCACTGGGCTTTCGCTTGAAGGTTGCCGAGTACATGTCGTGTAAACGGCGGTAAGTGGTGAAAGCGTGTATGAAGAAGTACACCCCTGCAGGGTATAAAACTATTCGAATAGCCGCGTCCGCGGTAAAGGACTTCTTGGTTTCCTATACAGTTCATAGACAAGTTAAATGGATACTATTAAAAGTCTCAAGATAAGTGTGAGTACCGAGGATGGCCCTCTCGTAGGATAACGAGGGAGGATCCCCGGTGGAGTATTGTGTTGGTGAGTAGTGGACTCGTGTGCAAAAACTATTTTACCAATGGAGTTTCATAGGATAGCTTAGCCAAGAGTCAAAGCTGGCTTGCTGCAATAACCCCACCACCTTCTTGAGAATGAGCATGTATATTAGGTTCTGATGTAAGACTTGCTGAGTACCTTGTACTCATGTTTGCTTATTTATTGTTTTCAGACGACAACACCGCCCCCTCCGATGGCTTTTATGTAGACCTTGATGTCGACGAGTGACTAGCCACCCAGGTGGTGATCCCGGCCATGGAGGGCCCTATGTAGATAGACAGGCTTCGAGAAGCCTTCTTTCTTTCTAGAGTCTGTACTCAGACTAGTTGCTTCCGCATTTTCTTGTATGATTGTATGACTTGAGTGTCGGGTCATGTGACCCCTATCTGTATGAACATGATATGTATAGCTCCCTGGAGCCTTTAAATAAAGTACTTGAGTTGTAGAGTTTTGTTGTGATGCCATGTTGTATGTACTCATATCGGGCATATTGTGTGTATGATTGAAATGCTTGGTGTGAGTGGGATCCGACAACCTAGTTGTTTATCCTTGGCAGCCTTTCTTATGGGGAAATGTAGTCTAGTGTTCCTCGAGCCATAGTAGTCTGCTACAGCCCGGTTCACCGGAGTCCTGCTAGCCCAGCACTACTGCTCAGGACACTTGACTGGCCGGCATGTGTTTCACTTTGTTCCTATGTCTGTCCCTTCGGGGAAATGTCACGCGGTGATATCCGGAGTCCTGCCTAGCCTGCTACAGCCCGGGTTTCCCCGGAGTCCTGTTAGCCCAGTGCTACAACCTGAAATCACTCGCTGATGACCGACATGCTCGATGTGATTCATGTATGCCTGTCTCCATAGGTCTGTGCCGCTTTGGGTTCACGACTAGTCATGTCGGCCTGGGTTCTCTGTCATATGGATGCTAGCGACACTATCATATACGTGATCCAAAAGGCGCAAACTGTCCCGGGCCATGGTAAGGCGACACCTGTGGAATACCGTGCGTGAGGCCGCAAAGTGATATGAGGTGTTACCGGCTAGATCAATGTGACTTGGAATCGGGGTCCTGACAGTGTTGGTATCAGAGCCGGACTGCCTGTAGGTTCGTTGAGCCAAACTGGTCGATGTCGAGTCTAGAAATGCTTTAGTTATATGTAGGGGAATTGATTGTGGGAGGGAACGTAAGGCTCTTTTACTCCTTTACCCTATGCCCTCCGATCTGAGTCATTCTCTTCTCATTCAACATGGGTTAAGGACTAGGCTCTCTCCTTCTATCAGGTTCACGTGTTACTAATCCATAGTAGCTTATAGGATTGTTGTTACAAGCCTCAGTACAGTTTCTACTACTTTTAGTATGTTGCTAATTGGATCAGAACCTTGATATGATGTTGTTGAGTGGTATTGCAAACTGTTGTGGATGTCTCAAATCTTTTTCTGAGCATTTACAACTGTTATGCTGTCCAATTTTCCCTAGGAATTCTAATGTCTTTGCATTGTGGTTGTGCTTTCAGAATGGCCAACCGTGCTCAAAACCAAGTGGTTCGCCTGACCCGGTGCCTCGACGTGCCCGCTCATACTGCTATGTTAGTCCGGGTAATGATCGAGACGGGTTACCGTTGGTATCCCGAATACACCGGCGAAGAGCAATTCCGAGACTTTAATCAAAGCCAATATTTCTGCACCGTCAGGATATTTCCTTCTTATCCTGGATCTACCGAGCCCCTTCACTGTTCCTATGGACTCGGGGTTACTGTTGAGATGGCTGTGCAGGATGCTGCTTATTCCATGATGACCATCATGCGAGTCTGGACTGGCCTGCTTCGGAACACCTACCTCCGTTACATGCCAGCTTCACTTCCGGGAGAGCAAGGGTATCTTCAGGCTATCTATGCTGACTCCACTCAGGAGGACTCATTAACTCGTACCATTGCCGAGATGCTCGAAGATAAATACCGAGAGAATCGGGCCTTGAGGCTGGAGCTTTTCAATACCCGTGCTGATCATTGGGCCACATTGACTCGGTTTGCACCTACGGTGCAAGCTAGATGTATGGATACAAGGGATCTGTATCCTGTGAGATCTGCTCTGCCAGACATGGTGGATTGGCGTGATGTGGGAGGCATCACCCCACCCCGTGGTCCGCGCAGGCCACCGTTTGTTGGTCCAAGACCTCATCCTAGTCCTATGGTCCACAGGCTCCTCAGGACCGTCTGTTCCCGGATGGTCACGTTGAACTTCCAGGCTATGGAGGTGACTTCTATGAGGACTACTACGGAGCTGTCTGAGTTAGTAGTAGTATCACTAGTGTTGTAATAGTTGTATCTCCACTGTCCTACGTGACTTGTGGAATATGACTTGGTGTGTAATCAATTCCGGAGGTGTAGACAAATAATGTATAGGAGCTTGGAATGCCTCCGATGAGATGTAATGTCTTTCATCATAGTTGTACTATAGCCTGGGCTTGTACTAAACTATGTATGATGTGTATGACCGTTGGTATATATATGGCAGTCTTATATTACAATGACATACGGATGAACATCTCTGCATTCCGTGTTATCCATTACATACTACACTTCCTTGCTAAGTTTGAGCCATCCTTATCTAAACCATTGTCTTGTTTTCTCCTAGGATGGTCAACACCCGCAGCAACCCTGCTGCCTCGGAGCAGGGGGAAGCCAGTGCAGCTAGGGGTGAAAATCTGCCTCACCCGCCGTCTCTGGCCGAAGTAATGCTGGAGGCGGAAAGAAACAAGCGTGAGACTAACCGCCTGCTAGAGCGGATTGAGCAGAACACTGCACACCACCCGCGAAATGACTTGGTGTCAATCAATGACTTTATCAAGCTGTACCCACCAAAGTTTAACCATTCCGTCGAACCCCTCGACGCGGATGACTGGCTTCGCAGCATTACCCACAAGCTATGTTCTGCCAATGTAGCCGAAGCCGACAAGGTTACTTACGCTGCCTACCACCTCGAAGGCCCTGCTAGCCACTGGTGGGAGAATTTTGAAGCTATGCGCCCGGTCGGCCAAATCACTACTTGGGCTGAATTCAGTGAGGCTTTCCGTGAGCATCACATTCTGGAAGGTCTCATGGATCGCAAGAGGGAGGAGTTCTGCAATTTCACCCAAGGAAGACTGACTGTGGATGCATATAGTCGTGAATTTGGGAATCTGGCACGCTATGCCCCTGAAGAGGTATCTATTGACGCTAAGAAGCAGGCAAGGTTCCGCAAGGGACTTAGCCCTGAGCTTCGCCGCGATCTTCGTCTGCACGAGTGCACCTCCTTTCAGAAGTTGGTCAATAAAGCCATCAGTGCTGAGACAGGCCAGACTGATTATGATGCTTCACGCAAGCACTCCCGTGATTTTGGCTCTTCATCCGGCTCTGGAGCTCAGAAGCGCCGGGTGTGGATCCCAAGCACGGCACTGCCACCCAGGTTCATCCCGAGGCCATCCTTTGAGGCGCCTCGTCCCAACCAGCAATTTGCACCGCCCAAGCCCTATGGTGGCCCCGCTGCTAATGCTGCTCCATGCGCCAATGTGGTGACATGCTTTAAGTGTGGAGAGCCGGGTCACTATAGTCGAGAGTGTCCCCAGAACAACAACCCCACTCAAACTGGAAAGTCCGTTGGCCGTGGTAAGCCTGCGGGAAAGACATTCTACGCCAAGCCGGTCACTACTGCCCATGGCCATGTCAACTATGTTTCAGTCGAGGAGGCTCATGAGGATCCCAACGTCGTCCTTGGTACGCTCCTTGTTAACTACCATCCGGCATCTGTTCTTTTCGATACTGGAGCATCTCATTCATTCATATCCGAGAACTATGCTCGATTGCACAACACGACATTCTGTGACATGCCCTTTACCATGGAAATTCAAACTCCAGGCTCTAGATGGCAAACTTCTAGAGTAATCCATGGGAACGAAATTCTTGTTGATAGACTTGTCTTCCTTGCATCCTTAATAGCTCTCAAGTCCTCGGACATAAACATCATCTTGGGTATGGACTGGATGTCAACTCATTATGCTAAGATTGATTGTGCCACTAGAACCGTTCAACTTACTCACCCATCGGGCAAGACAGTCAATGTCTTAACTTGAGTGGCCAAGCGCCAACTTTACTCCTTAGATGCCAACCCCCTTCCAGACCTTGAGGATGTTCCGGTAGTCCGAGACTTTCCGGATGTCTTTCCAGAAGAACTGCCAGGTGTTCCACCTGACAGGGATGTTGAGTTTGTGATAGACCTTGTTCCAGGAACCGTTCCAATTTCTAGAAGACCCTACAAGATGGCACCCTTAGAACTAGCCGAGCTTAAGAACCAACTCGATGAGTCCTTGAAAAAGGGTTTCATCCGTCCTAGTTCCTCCCCTTGGGCTTGCCCCGTCCTCTTCGTCAAGAAGAAGGATGGAACGGATCGAATGGTTGTGGATTACCGACCTGTCAATTTGGTCAGCATCAAGAACAAGTATCCGCTTCCTAGGATCAACAATCTGTATGATCAGCTCGCTGGATCCTCAGTCTTTTCCAAGATGGATTTGAGGTTGGGCTACCATCAAATCAAAATCAGAAACGGGGACATTCCCAAAACAACCTTTGTTACTCGTTATGGCCAATACGAGTACACCGTTATGTCCTTCGGTTTAACCAATGCCCCAGCCACCTTCTCCCGGTTAATGAACTCGGTTTTCATGGAGTACTTGGATAAATTCGTCGTAGTATACCTCGATGACATACTCATCTACTCCAAGAATGAAGAGGAACATGCCGAACATCTAAGGCTGGTATTGATGAAACTTCGAGAGCATCGCCTTTATGCCACATTCTCCAAGTGTGAATTTTGGTTGCCAGAAGTGACCTATCTAGGCCATGTAATCTTTGGTAAGGGTATTGCTGTCAATCTCGAGCAAGTTCAAGCCGTCCTTGATTGGACTCCACCTGAGACGGTCAAGCAAGTTCGGAGCTTCCTTGGCTTAGCGAGCTATTGCTGCCGCTTTGTCGAGAATTTCTCCAAGGTTGCTAAACCTCTAACTGAACTCCTCAAGAAAGATAAAAAGTTCGAGTGGACTCCACAGTGCGAGTTCAGTTTTCAGGAACTGAAAAGACGCTTGACATCTGCTCCCGTAATGGTACCACCAGATTTCTCCAAGGACTTTATTATCTATTGCGACGCCTCGCGACAAGGACTAGGTTGCATACTCATGCAAGATCGTCAGGTAATTGCCTATGCTTCACGGCAATTACATTCACATGAAGAAAATTATCCCACACATGATCTTGAGCTTGCAGCTGTAGTCCATGCACTTAAAACTTGGCGACATTACCTTCTCGGTAATCGTTGCGAGATCTTCACCGATCACCAAAGTTTTTCAATATATCTTCACCCAACCAGATTTGAATCTCACGAAAAGACGTTGGGTCGAGTTGATCTCGGATTACGACTTAGGAATAACTTACACCCCGGGCAAAGCCAATGTCATGGCTGACGCGCTAAGCCATAAGTCCTATTGTAACAACCTGATGTTACAACAAAGTCAACGACTTCTCCATGAGGAATTTCGTAAGCTTAATCTTCACATTGTTCCTCGAGGATTCCTATCTACCCTGGTGGCGAAACCTACCCTTACGGATCAGATCATCAAGGCACAGAAGGTAGATCCGGGAATCTCCCGTATTAAGAGAAACATTAAGAAAGGAGTCACGAATTGTTTCTCCATTGATGATCAAGGTGTCGTATACTTTGGAAATCGCCTAGTGGTTCCAAAGGCACGAAACCTGAGGCGGCTGATCCTTAAGGAAGCTCATGAATCCCCTCTCACCATTCATCCCGGTAGTACCAAAATGTATCAAGACCTATGCCAGAGGTTTTGGTGGACTAGGATGAAGAGAGAAATCGCTCAATACATTGCTAATTGCGACGTTTGTCGTCGTGTTAAGGCAGAGCATCAACGGCCTGCTGGCACCCTTCAACCTTTGGCTATTCCCGAGTGGAAATGGGATAAAATCAGTATGGATTTCATCACTGGGTTTCCCAGGACCAAGAGAGGGAATAATGCCATCTTCATCGTGATCGACCGTCTTTCCAAAGTAGCCCATTTCCTACCTGTTTGTGAGAGTATCACCGCTAGCCAGCTAGCCGATTTATACATCTCCCGAATAGTGACTCTTCATGGTGTTCCATTGGAAATTAACTCAGACCGTGGGAGTCTCTTCACCTCTCGATTTTGGGAAAGTTTCCAAAATGCTATGGGAACTCGTCTCTCTTTTAGTATCGCCTTCCATCCTCAATCAAGTGGTTAAGTAGAGCGAGTCAATCAAATTCTGGAAGATATGCTCCGAGCTGCTCAAGTGGTTAAGTAGAATGAGTTGGGAGAAATGCCTTCCATTCACGGAGTTTGCTTATAACAATAGTTATCAAGATAGCTTAGGCAAGGCTCCTTTCGAAGTTCTCTACAGACGAAAATGTCGAACGCCTCTTAACTGGTCAGAAACCGGCGAAAGACAACTCTTTGGCCTGGATATGATTCAGGAAGCAGAGGAGCAGGTTCGTGTTATTTGTGAGAAATTGAAAACAGCCCAATCTCGTCAAAAGAGTCAATATGATCGTAAACATAAGCTTATGATTTATGAAGTCGACGAGAAGGCTTACCTTCGGGTTACCCCATTAAAGGGAACCCATCGTTTCGGTATCAAAGGAAAATTGGCTCCTCGTTACATTGGACCCTTTCGCATTCTTGCCAAACGAGGAGAAGTTGCCAACCAATTGGAACTACCTTTGCATCTTTCCAGAGTTCACGATGTCTTCCACGTTTCACAACTCAGGCGTTGCTTCGCGGATCCTATCCGTGGAGTGGACCACGAAACGCTTGATCTACAAGATAACCTCTCCTATCGAGAATATCCCGTTCGTATCCTTGATCAAGCCAAGCGTACCACTCGACATCGTAATATCAAGTTTCTCAAGGCTCAATGGTCACACCATTCTGAGAAAGAAGCCACTTGGGAAAGGGAGGATCGTCTTTGACTCGAGTACCCCACCTTCTTCCCGGAGGATCTTAAATCTCGGGACAAGATTCTTTTGAGTGGGGGTGAGTTGTCACACCCTAGTTAGTTCAAGCATTAGAGTGTGCATCATGTTTAATTTCCTCTTAAATTTGAAATGGGGAAGACAGAACCCCCAACACCCCCCTGGAAACAACTAGGGTTTACTAAAATTATTTTCAATGAACCTGAAATGCCCTTCTAAAAAGTTCACTCTCTTTGTCTTGGGTTAGAACCTCTAGAAAAATTGGTGCACAATTTTCTAGGTCAACAGAAGGTCATTGAATTAAACCATAAGTATTTGATTTTGGGCATTTAAATGCTATAAAATAATTTAAATGCTCAAATAATTCTGGAAATAAATGTTTGCTGTTGGAAATATTCTAAATAGAGCCCACAATTATTTTCAGGATTTCTGGAAACGTTTTAGTATTTTTTTTAAAGCCCAACAGTTGCAGAAAAAATAGAAAACAGAAACAAATAAAAAAAGAGAGGGAAACCACCTGGGCCTCACCTGTGCTGGTCCAGCCCACCTGGCTCGGCCCAGCCGACTGGCCATGCCAGTCGTCCTCCTCCTCCCGCCAGGAGGACGAGGAGCGCGTGGCCGGCGCCCGCGGCCACACGCCGGCCACCTCCTGCTTCTGCCGACGCCCTGGAGACGTCCAGGGGTGCCACGCCGACCCCCACGTACCCCTCTCTTCCTCCCTCACTCTCCCCTTGTCTCCCTCACACTCTCCCGCGATGGCCGAGCGCGATCCTCACCGTCGTTCGCCGTAGTCGTCACCAGAGCCACCCCCTCGCCCCTCCGACAAGCCCGTTAGCTCCGCGCTGCCGTCCTCGACCTCCTCATCGACTCACGCGACGCCAGACGCCTCCAAGCGCCTCCCCGACGCCTTCTTCTTCCTCGGTCCGCCGAGATCGCCGGCAACGCCCCGACGACGTCCGACCTTCCCCGAGCCCGCTGAGACGCGCTCTGCAACCGCTGTGAGCTCCTCTATCGATCCCCGCTCTTCCCTGCTTCGTTTGCTTGCCGTAGACGCCGCCCACTTTCTCATCGTAGCACGCCGCCGTGCGAGCTCGACGCCGGCGTCACTCCGGTGGCCATTTGGTCAAGCGTGGGTGCCTAAAGCACTCACCGCACCTCGTAGCGCCTCGCTAACACGTCTGTTTCCCCCCTAGCTTGCTGCAGTAGCAAAACCACCAACGGCCGAGCTCCGGCCGCCGCCACGAGCTCGATTCCAGCGAGTTCACTCCACCCCAGCTCCTCCCACTTACCCCACTAGATGCGCGCGAGCCCAAACTACGTGTAGGACCAAACCGCGGTCGATTTAGTCGCCTGTGGGCGATTTCCGAAGCCCTCCGCCGTCTCGGCCTCGCCGGCGACTCAACGCCGGCGGGATTAACCCCGCTGACTTGGGGTTTGACCCCAGTTTGACTCCGCCTGAGACACTAATAGGTGGGGCCGGCTCCTAACTAATTTAGATTAGTTTAACTTAGAGTTAATCACTCTGTTAGAGGTTAATGACGTCGTTAACTAACCCTCTCTCACTGACATGTGGGCCCAGATCCTAACTAACCCAGTTTAGTGCTAACTAAACACTAACCAACTCTGTTAGTTAACTGAGAGACTGACAAAAGGGGCCCACCAGTCAGGTTTGACCTGGGCTGGCACCTTCGACCTGCTGACGTCACAGTGACGCGGTGCTGACGCATTAATTCAATTACTGGATTTATTCTTTAATAGAAAATTCTAGAAAATAGTCAAAACTTCTAAAAATCATAGAAAATCAACCATAGCTCCAAATGCAAAGATTTATATATGAAAAATGATCAAAAAAATTCAATCTATCCATCTGTAATGGTTTCATGCATGACAAAACAAGTTAACCTTGCTGTTTAAGCAGAATAAGGTAATGCACT
>NW_024119753.1:0-8222 GCF_003073215.2 Triticum urartu
AAATGACAACTCATGTCTATGGTTAGGAAACATAACCATCATTGATTCAACGAGCTAGTCAAGTAGAGGCAAACTAGTGACAATCTGTTTGTCTATGTATTCACACATGTATTAAGTTTTCGGTTAATACAATTCTAGCATGAATAATAAACATTTATCATGATATAAGGAAATATAAATAACAACTTTATTATTGCCTCTAGGGCATATTTCTTTCAAGAGCATCCTCCACCTCCACCGAGCGACTGTTGTCGATCTTGAACAGGGCCCTCATGACTGCAATAGCCTCTTCTGGCAGCTGTCCCTTGAACCTGTTCGCGAACTGCTCCAAAGCGCGCTCCTTCATGTCCTTGCCATCCTGGACAATACCTATTCGCATCAAAGCATCGAGAACCGAGAAGTTCATACTCGGCTCCAAGATGATCGTATTGAGCATCAGTGGCTACTCCACAACACTTGATTGTTGTGCCTATGTCATGCTCTTTATTTTATTTGGACTATTTTGTGTTTTTGAATTTGAATAATTTGATTTGCAAACTTTAAATTTGTAATATCCATGAATTATGTGAACTTTGATTATTAAGTTGGAATTCAATATATGTGCAAATATGTAGTTGAAATGTTGCATGTAAACAAAAAACTTAGAACAATTGATGAATGAAATTTTTTAGGGAGTTAAATTTGAAGGATTCGGCTCAAATCATTTTTATTTAACTCGTCAAATATAAAATGTTAAGGTATACAGGTCGAGGAGCGAAATTATAAGTGACCTGCAAGGGATGTCCTTAGCATGGCTAGTCCTTAGACAATAAGACAATAGACACAGCCTAATGATGTTCAAAGTATTCTCTTCGAGGGTTCTCTAGTCTGGTTTCTCCAATCAGCACCTATCTAGGGAGCGTTCGGTTTCCAACTGCTCCTATAACTCCGCTCCCGGAGCGGACGAGATTTCAGCTTATTTTGACGGAGCTGGCAAAACCGAGCTCCACAATTCCTCGGAGCGGATCGATTCCGAACAGGGCCCTAGTCGATCCACGTCTCCTGCACTTGGGTATTATAGATCCCTTGTGCCTTCGTCAAGATTTTTGAAATTTGACCAGGACTCGACGGACATCTCAGAAGATCACAGTTTTTCTCCTCACAGAAGCTCCAAGCTGTGGTGTTTTACTTTTATTACCAGGTGACCACTGAAGTATCTCCATCCAGGCGGCACCATGTCGGCAGTGGCAGACACGGGGGGCACATGCCGACTAAGTTATTTTACCGGTTCAGGGAGCTACCGGTTGGAAATCCACCATTCGTCAATGCTTTTAGATTCGTGCGGTTGGACCCCACAAAATTTCTTTTTCTCTGTCACTGTCGGACGCCGTCATGGGCGACGGCGCCGACCAGCCACCCCGCCGCTGGATCCTCCTTCCCCGGCCGGCCATGGCGACCACCACGCGTACAAGTACAAAAGCCCTCATGGTCCAATGAGATCCAGCGAGACAGGTTCGTCCCCATCTAGCCCGGTCAGCTCTCGTACCCTGCATCAACCAGATCCCGTGGGCGTCGGGGTGACCTGCTCCGGCGAGGTTCCTCGATCCCGCCCGCCACAAGCCCGTCCACGGGCAGCCGTGCTCGCCGTTGGTGGCTACGTGCAGCACGGGCACCACGGCGGGGCACCGCGCACCGTTGTCGCCGGATCTGGCGACTCCAAGCCTGACCGCCATTGGATCTGGTTAGTCATGAATCATCTCTCCTAACCTCTCTCCATATCATGATTTCGGTTTTATTTTTCATGATTTCAAAATTCCTTGTTTCTCTACCAGATCATCGGCCTCCTGCATCTTCAGTTTCAGATATTTGATTGTTTGTGCAGAGGGCATGTGTTACACTTTTCTGAAAGAGAACCAAGAGTGAATCAATTTCAGAAATCAAGTTACATCTATGTACCTGTGTGTGTAGCTGAGTTGTGCAAGATATGTGAAATTTATATTTCAATCTGTAACTTGTTATTTGAGTGAAATTTACATCTATGTGTGTGTAGCCATTGGTATTGGTGTACAGAGGGCATGTTCAAAGAAGATTTCAGTTACATCTATGTACCAATTTCAATATAAACAAACGGGTCAAAAATGTATTGAGTTACATCTATGTACCTGTGTGTGTAGCTATTGGTATTGAGTTACATCTGTTATTTGAAATGAACGGATTTGACTCGGTTTATTGGTATCTGTAACTTGTTATTTCAGTGAGAAATGTATTGAAATAGCTGTTTCAATACAAATTGAAATTGTTTTTGCCACTTTTGGAATGTTGAATTTCAATCTTCTTTGAAAAAAATGAAATTTTAATAACTGAAATCATCTTTTAAAGAAATTGAAATTTTATTATCTCACTCTGTTATTTGAAATGAACGGATTTCACTCGGTTTATTAGTATCTGTAACTTGTTATTTCAGTGAGAAATGTATTGAAATAGCTGTTTCAATATAAATTGGAATTGTTTGTGCCACTTTTAGAATGTTGAATTTCAATCTTCTTTGAAAAAAATGAAATTTTAATAACTGAAATCATCTTTTAAAGAAATTGAAATTTTATTATCTCACTCTGTTATTTGAAATGAACGGATTTGACCCGGTTTATTGGTATCTGTAACTTGTTATTTCAGTGAGAAATGTATTGAAATAGCTGTTTCAATATAAATTGGAATTGTTTGTACCACTTTTAGAATGTTGAATTTCAACCTTCTTTGCAAAAAAATGAAATTTTAATAACTGAAATCATCTTTTAAAGAAATTGAAATTTTATTATCTCACTCTGTTATTTGAAATGAACGGATTTGACTCGGTTTATTGGTATCTGTAACTTGCTATTTCAGTGAGAAATGTCTTGAAATAGCTGTTTCAATATAAATTGGAATTGTTTGTACCACTTTTAGAATGTTGAATTTCAATCTTCTTTGAAAAAAATGAAATTTTAATAACTGAAATCATCTTTTAAAGAAATTGAAATTTTATTATCTCACTCTGTTATTTGAAATGAACGGATTTGACTCGGTTTATTGGTATCTGTAACTTGCTATTTCAGTGAGAAATGTCTTGAAATAGCTGTTTCAATATAAATTGGAATTGTTTGTACCACTTTTAGAATGTTGAATTTCAATCTTCTTTGAAAAAAATGAAATTTTAATAACTGAAATCATCTTTTAAAGAAATTGAAATTTTATTATCTCACTCTGTTATTTGAAATGAACGGATTTGACTCGGTTTATTGGTATCTGTAACTTGCTATTTCAGTGAGAAATGTCTTGAAATAGCTGTTTCAATATAAATTGGAATTGTTTGTACCACTTTTAGAATGTTGAATTTCAATCTTCTTTGAAAAAAATGAAATTTTAATAACTGAAATCATCTTTTAAAGAAATTGAAATTTTATTATCTCACTCTGTTATTTGAAATGAACGGATTTGACTCGGTTTATTGGTATCTGTAACTTGCTATTTCAGTGAGAAATGTCTTGAAATAGCTGTTTCAATATAAATTGGAATTGTTTGTACCACTTTTAGAATGTTGAATTTCAATCTTCTTTGAAAAAAATGAAATTTTAATAACTGAAATCATCTTTTAAAGAAATTGAAATTTTATTATCTCACTCTGTTATTTGAAATGAACGGATTTGACTCGGTTTATTGGTATCTGTAACTTGCTATTTCAGTGAGAAATGTCTTGAAATAGCTGTTTCAATATAAATTGGAATTGTTTGTACCACTTTTAGAATGTTGAATTTCAATCTTCTTTGAAAAAAATGAAATTTTAATAACTGAAATCATCTTTTAAAGAAATTGAAATTTTATTATCTCACTCTGTTATTTGAAATGAACGGATTTGACTCGGTTTATTGGTATCTGTAACTTGCTATTTCAGTGAGAAATGTCTTGAAATAGCTGTTTCAATATAAATTGGAATTGTTTGTACCACTTTTAGAATGTTGAATTTCAATCTTCTTTGAAAAAAATGAAATTTTAATAACTGAAATCATCTTTTAAAGAAATTGAAATTTTATTATCTCACTCTGTTATTTGAAATGAACGGATTTGACTCGGTTTATTGGTATCTGTAACTTGCTATTTCAGTGAGAAATGTCTTGAAATAGCTGTTTCAATATAAATTGGAATTGTTTGTACCACTTTTAGAATGTTGAATTTCAATCTTCTTTGAAAAAAATGAAATTTTAATAACTGAAATCATCTTTTAAAGAAATTGAAATTTTATTATCTCACTCTGTTATTTGAAATGAACGGATTTGACTCGGTTTATTGGTATCTGTAACTTGCTATTTCAGTGAGAAATGTCTTGAAATAGCTGTTTCAATATAAATTGGAATTGTTTGTACCACTTTTAGAATGTTGAATTTCAATCTTCTTTGAAAAAAATGAAATTTTAATAACTGAAATCATCTTTTAAAGAAATTGAAATTTTATTATCTCACTCTGTTATTTGAAATGAACGGATTTGACTCGGTTTATTGGTATCTGTAACTTGCTATTTCAGTGAGAAATGTCTTGAAATAGCTGTTTCAATATAAATTGGAATTGTTTGTACCACTTTTAGAATGTTGAATTTCAATCTTCTTTGAAAAAAATGAAATTTTAATAACTGAAATCATCTTTTAAAGAAATTGAAATTTTATTATCTCACTCTGTTATTTGAAATGAACGGATTTGACTCGGTTTATTGGTATCTGTAACTTGCTATTTCAGTGAGAAATGTCTTGAAATAGCTGTTTCAATATAAATTGGAATTGTTTGTACCACTTTTAGAATGTTGAATTTCAATCTTCTTTGAAAAAAATGAAATTTTAATAACTGAAATCATCTTTTAAAGAAATTGAAATTTTATTATCTCACTCTGTTATTTGAAATGAACGGATTTGACTCGGTTTATTGGTATCTGTAACTTGCTATTTCAGTGAGAAATGTCTTGAAATAGCTGTTTCAATATAAATTGGAATTGTTTGTACCACTTTTAGAATGTTGAATTTCAATCTTCTTTGAAAAAAATGAAATTTTAATAACTGAAATCATCTTTTAAAGAAATTGAAATTTTATTATCTCACTCTGTTATTTGAAATGAACGGATTTGACTCGGTTTATTGGTATCTGTAACTTGCTATTTCAGTGAGAAATGTCTTGAAATAGCTGTTTCAATATAAATTGGAATTGTTTGTACCACTTTTAGAATGTTGAATTTCAATCTTCTTTGAAAAAAATGAAATTTTAATAACTGAAATCATCTTTTAAAGAAATTGAAATTTTATTATCTCACTCTGTTATTTGAAATGAACGGATTTGACTCGGTTTATTGGTATCTGTAACTTGCTATTTCAGTGAGAAATGTCTTGAAATAGCTGTTTCAATATAAATTGGAATTGTTTGTACCACTTTTAGAATGTTGAATTTCAATCTTCTTTGAAAAAAATGAAATTTTAATAACTGAAATCATCTTTTAAAGAAATTGAAATTTTATTATCTCACTCTGTTATTTGAAATGAACGGATTTGACTCGGTTTATTGGTATCTGTAACTTGCTATTTCAGTGAGAAATGTCTTGAAATAGCTGTTTCAATATAAATTGGAATTGTTTGTACCACTTTTAGAATGTTGAATTTCAATCTTCTTTGAAAAAAATGAAATTTTAATAACTGAAATCATCTTTTAAAGAAATTGAAATTTTATTATCTCACTCTGTTATTTGAAATGAACGGATTTGACTCGGTTTATTGGTATCTGTAACTTGCTATTTCAGTGAGAAATGTCTTGAAATAGCTGTTTCAATATAAATTGGAATTGTTTGTACCACTTTTAGAATGTTGAATTTCAATCTTCTTTGAAAAAAATGAAATTTTAATAACTGAAATCATCTTTTAAAGAAATTGAAATTTTATTATCTCACTCTGTTATTTGAAATGAACGGATTTGACTCGGTTTATTGGTATCTGTAACTTGCTATTTCAGTGAGAAATGTCTTGAAATAGCTGTTTCAATATAAATTGGAATTGTTTGTACCACTTTTAGAATGTTGAATTTCAATCTTCTTTGAAAAAAATGAAATTTTAATAACTGAAATCATCTTTTAAAGAAATTGAAATTTTATTATCTCACTCTGTTATTTGAAATGAACGGATTTGACTCGGTTTATTGGTATCTGTAACTTGCTATTTCAGTGAGAAATGTCTTGAAATAGCTGTTTCAATATAAATTGGAATTGTTTGTACCACTTTTAGAATGTTGAATTTCAATCTTCTTTGAAAAAAATGAAATTTTAATAACTGAAATCATCTTTTAAAGAAATTGAAATTTTATTATCTCACTCTGTTATTTGAAATGAACGGATTTGACTCGGTTTATTGGTATCTGTAACTTGCTATTTCAGTGAGAAATGTCTTGAAATAGCTGTTTCAATATAAATTGGAATTGTTTGTACCACTTTTAGAATGTTGAATTTCAATCTTCTTTGAAAAAAATGAAATTTTAATAACTGAAATCATCTTTTAAAGAAATTGAAATTTTATTATCTCACTCTGTTATTTGAAATGAACGGATTTGACTCGGTTTATTGGTATCTGTAACTTGCTATTTCAGTGAGAAATGTCTTGAAATAGCTGTTTCAATATAAATTGGAATTGTTTGTACCACTTTTAGAATGTTGAATTTCAATCTTCTTTGAAAAAAATGAAATTTTAATAACTGAAATCATCTTTTAAAGAAATTGAAATTTTATTATCTCACTCTGTTATTTGAAATGAACGGATTTGACTCGGTTTATTGGTATCTGTAACTTGCTATTTCAGTGAGAAATGTCTTGAAATAGCTGTTTCAATATAAATTGGAATTGTTTGTACCACTTTTAGAATGTTGAATTTCAATCTTCTTTGAAAAAAACTGAAATTTTAATAACTGAAATCATCTTTTAAAGAAATTGAAATTTTATTATCTCACTCTGTTATTTGAAATGAACGGATTTGACTCGGTTTGTTGGTATCTGTAACTTGCTATTTCAGTGAGAAATGTATTGAAATAGCTGTTTCAATACAAATTGAAATTGTTTTTGCCACTTTTGGAATGTTGAATTTCAATCTTCTTTGAAAAAAAATGAAATTTTAATAACTGAAATCATCTTTTAAAGAAATTGAAATTTTATTATCTCACTCTGTTATTTGAAATGAACGGATTTGACTCGGTTTGTTGGTATCTGTAACTTGCTATTTCAGTGAGAAATGTATTGAAATAGCTGTTTCAATACAAATTGAAATTGTTTTTGCCACTTTTGGAATGTTGAATTTCAATCTTCTTTGAAAAAAATGAAATTTTAATAATTGAAATCATCTTTTAAAGAAATTGAAATTATATTATCTCACTCTGTTTTTTGAAATGAACAAATTTGAAATTTATTAGAAGTAGTTTCTTGTAAGTGAGTGAAGTTTTATAAGTTTTAATTTTAAATATTAATTTAAAAGATTTCAAATCAATTTAGAGTGAGAGAGGTTGATCATTTGAAAAAAATGGAGTACGTACTTATGTATGTGTGTGAAGAGAGACTTGCCTCAGGTGGCTGTGTACAGCGAGGGGCGTGAATGATATCACGTGGGTGGGCTCAGCTGGTCAAATCACATGGGTGGGCCCAAACTGATGAAATACAGTGGCTGAAATGAAGAAAACAGTGGAATACAAAGATACAACTTAGTACAGCTTTTGAGGTGGCAGGACTCTATTGGCTGCGTAAAAAGAGGTTTGCGGGGCACATGCACATTAACCATTGGTGTGTCCGTCAGATGTTGGCACTGCTCATGCACAGGCACAGCATTCATCACGGGCATTTAGTTTGCTGCATAAATTCAGCCCACAATGGAATGGCACCTAAAGTCTGAGAGCATTTCCCTTCGCCAACAATGGCAAGATTCCTCTCCTGCTTTCTGGCTCAGGCTCTCCTAATCCTAGTAGCAACGTTGGTCACTTCGAAGGCCACAGAGGAAGGCCGAGCTCGCTCCTGCTACACGCCACCGGTGCCAACTCCGGCGTCTTCTGGCCAACGTGACCAGACCCCAGCAGCATCAGTGGGACTTCTTGGTTCGAGATCACCACTAGAAGCTCCGCCGCCGCCAGAACCACACCGTCGGTACCGGAGGGGGGCTCCACCCGAACAGCCGCCTTCGCCCCCACCACTCTCGGCGCCACCCCCG
>NW_024119754.1:0-13490 GCF_003073215.2 Triticum urartu
AAAAAAACAAAAACCCCAGCCACAGAAATGCTGACGCGTGGATGCCTATTGGTCCCGGTTGGTGTCACCAACAGGGACCAAATGGTCTCCTGCCTGGGCTCCGCGCACAGGCCACGTGGAGGCCCATCAGTCCCGGTTCTGGATTGAACCGGGACTAAAGGGACAGGGCATTAGTACCGACACTTTAGTCCCGGTTCAGGAACCGGGACTAAAGGCCCTTACGAACCGGGACAACAGACCCTTTTTTTACCAGTGATTGTAAACAAATTGAAGGTATTCACATACAACTCATGAAAAATGAAACATTGGCATCTTATTTTATTTTTGGATCTGATATACAGTTGCACAACACATAGTGGTCTGATAGTGATGTCAAGAAGATGAGCTCACGGGAAGCTGGAAGTTCCGTTTTTGCATATCCTCGACACCTAGCCAGTACTTTCTACGCATGTATCACGAGTCTAGTACGTCCCACAATGTTTGAACCTGGGATTGTTTCCTTACAGATCATGATCTGGAGAGGCATGCTATGGAGACTGAAGGTAAATTCCACTTTCTGTTATATGTTCATTTCTGCAATGATGGCTACTGTGGTCCTTGATGATGAAGCATACCTATATGTCCCTTAGGGTATTCTGGAAGTGACCTGAGAGCCTTGTGTGAGGAAGCTGCAATGATGCCGACCAGAGAGCTCGGTCCGCAGAATATTCTCACCATTAAAGCCAACTAGGTGATTGTTCTGCAGTTTCTGAACTTTGTATACTAAACCGTCAACTTTGCTGTTTGAAATTATTGATAGTATTCTCGCGTGACTAGTTCATCGCCAAGGATAAATCACTAACTTTATGCTTACCGTGTTGAAGTTGCGGCCATTGAGGTATGAAGATTTCAGGAATGCGATGACCGTGATAAGGCCAAGCTTGCAGAAGAGCAAGTGGGATGAGCAAGAGAAATGAAACGATGAGTTCGATGCAAGCTGACAACAAGAACTTCCCCCTGTTATCAGACGGTTTTACATCAGTGTGTACATATATTTCTTGTGTCACTAAATGGATTGCAAGTTGCAAGTGTGTCACACAGACACAGACACACACACATATGCCCATTCAGGCATCCGATTTGTAACAATGTAAAATGTTGTAGAAGGAAAATCCCTCTTCATGAGCCATGTGGGTCAGCTGAAATTGCACATGGACTCATGTTGTATAAAATCAGTGCCTATACATAATAAAAATGCTTATGATTTCATTTCCCTAACTGTGTAAAAAGGCAATGTTCCATATACACAATCAATCCTTCAAAGATGATCGAAGCCTTCCTCCAAGCACACTGAAGGATTGAGAACCGTCAAGCTCACAACTGACTTCAAGATCTTATTAAGCAAAATGTATGCCTTTGTAGCACTTGATCTTGTGCTCTTTTATCATGTTTATTTGGATTCTTAATTTATTTGGACCACTTTTGTGTTTGAATATGCATGGTTATATTTGAGAACATTAATTTTTCTATGTATTTAAATTATGTGCTATGTTGTGATAAGTTAATCCCCTAAAAAGTTGACATTTGGATACGGGATGAGTTTTGGTCTTTGAATAGGGCATCTACTAGAGATGCTCTAAGTACCTACACCTAGAAAGTACACTGCAAGAAGATTTACACAAATTAGAAATGAACGACTATATGCTAGTAATATTACTCTGTATTGTTCCAATTTTATTGGATGTCCCCGAAGGAACAAAGCTAGTAATATTACTCTGCGGTTGTTGTTTTTTCAAATGCAACACCATTGGTGACCGGTGGTTTATGTAGGCTATCTAGGCCATCTTGGGTATCGAGATATAACAACGCCAGGGGAATTTCTGAGAGTCATGGTCTACGGCTACATCTTGAAAACCAGGGGCAAAATAACCACATGATAAAAGGGACATGTGCTTCTTACAACTTTAAGCATCTGGACTCCTTATCAGTGGATTGAGATGTCATTGAGGCTTATTCACACAAGAATGCCCATCTAGGTTGTGTAAAAGAGGCTGAAAGTATCAACTTTGTAACAACCTTGTAATCGTATAATAATTCCCGTTGCCTTTCAAGCCTAGACACCTAGTAATTCATATGCAGCCCTATCTCTACTTATTTAACATATGTATTATATCAATCCGCCAGTACTGTAGGAATTGGAACGAGCAGTATTGTAAGGGGCCTATGTTTATATGACATTGCTGGACTGAAGGTAGTGTTTAATTGAATTTATTAGCTTATGTCAGTGCATGCTTCTTCAATTCTAGCACATGTGTGGTAATCTCTTCAATTATGTTTTGATTTTCTATATTCACATTTATGATAGAACTGCTTGTTGTTGAGTCATATGATCATGTGCTTTTGATACAATTGGATGCATCTCAACCATAAATATTTCATCTAATGGAACGCCTTCTTTTTACCTAAGCCCGCAACCAGTCCATTGTATCGATTATGTTGTTGTGAGTTGGTGGGAGGTATAGTTGTTAGGAGTTTTATGGTGTATAGCTCATTTGACCCATTGATCATCGACACTATTGCCATCTCCATACTACCGAGCCACAACCCCCCTGCCCTGAGTTCCTACCATGTACTAGGATGGCGAGATAGACGAAGGCCAGAATCTATTTCCACAACATTGGAACAGTGTTGTCTGATAATCTATTGTTTAGTTTTTCTATACGATAGAATCGATACTTGGACGTTCTCATGGTTTGGTGGTCTAAAAAACAAGGCCTTTTATTTGACACTCAATTCTATTGCAGATCATGATCTGGAGAGGCTTGCTGTGGAGACGACTGAAGGTAAATTCCATTTTCTGTTATATGTTCAGTTCTGAATTGATGGGCGCTGTGGTCCTTGATGATGATGCAACATATCTATATGTACCTTAACCTTAGGGTATTCTGGGAGTGATCTCAGAACCTTGCACGAGGAAGCTGCAATGATGCTGATCAAAGATCTTTGTCCACAGAATGTTCTCACCATCAAAGCAAGTCAGGTGCTTGTTCTGCAGTTTCTGAACTTTGGTATACTGAACCGTCAACTTTGTTGTTTGAAATCACTGGTAGTATTCTCACGCGAGTGGTTCATGGCCAAGGATAAAGCACTAACTTTTTGCTTACCGTGTTGCAACTGCAACCATTGAGATTCAAAGATTTTAACAGTGCCATGAAGGCGATAAGGCCGAGCTTGCAGAAGAGGAAGTGGGATGAGATGGAGAAATGGAGCAAGTACGACGCAAGCTGACAGCAATGACGCCCACATGTTTATCAGGCAGTTTCAGTTTGGGGTGTACATAGATTTCTCGTCGTGATTAAACGGATTGCAGTAAGTTGCAAGTGTGTCACACAGACACACACACACACATACGCCCATTCAGGCATCCGATTTGTAACAATGTAAAATGCTATAGAAGGAAAACCCCTCTTCATGAGCCATGTGGATCAGCTGAAATTGCACATGGACTCATGTTGTATAAAATCAGAGTCCATGTTGTATAAAATCAGTGCCTATACATAATAAGTATGCTTATGATTTCATCTCCCTAACTGTGTAAAAAGGCCATGTTCCATATACACAATCAATCCTCCAAACATGATCGAAGCCTTCCTCCAAGCACACTGAAGGATTGAGAACTGTCAAGCTCACAACTGACTTCAAGATCTTATTGAGCAAAATTTATGCCTTCGTAGCACTTGATCTTGTGCTCTTTTATCATGTTTATTTGGATTCTTAATTTATTTGGACCACTTTTGTGTTTGAATTTGCATGGTTATGTTTGAGAACATTAATTTTTCTATGTATTTAAATTATGTGCACTTGAATTCTTAAATATTGCACTAATATGTTGTGATAAGTTGAAAAAAGCTTGTATCGGTCTGGTAGATGAGAAAAAGTTTAATCCCCTAAAAAAGTTGACATTTGGATACGGGATGAGTTATGGTCTTTAAATAGGGCATCTACCAGATACCTACACCTAGAAAATACACTGCAAGAAGATTTATACAAATTTAGAAATAATGACTATACGTTAGTAATATTGCTCTGCGGATGTTGTTTGTACAAATGCAACACAATTGGTGGTCGGTTGTTATGTAGGCAATCCTAACCATCATGGGTATCGAGATATAACAACAGGGAAATTTCTAAAAGTCATTGTGTACAACTACAACTTGAAAGCCAGCGGGAAAATAACCACATGACACAAGGGACCTGGGCTCCTTACAACTTCAAACATTTGGACTCCTTGTCAGTGGCTCGAGCCATCATCGAGGCTGATTCAAGCAAGATTGCCCATCTGGGTTGTGCAAAAGAGGTCAAAGGGATCAAATTACTCACGTGTAACAACCTTGTATCCGTAGAATAATTCCCAGTGCCTTCCAAGCCTAGACACCTAATTCATATGCAACCCTATCTTTACTGATTTAACATATGTACTATATCTATCCGTCAGCGTTGTCGGAATTGGAACCAACAGTATTGGAAGGGACTTGTGTTTATATCTTGGGCATTGTTGGAGTGAAGGTAGTGTTTAATTGCATTTATTGGATTATGTGAGTGCATGCTTCTTCAATTCTAGCACATGTGTTTTAATGTCTCCTATTATGTTTTGTTTGCTATATCCACATTTATGTTAGAATTGCATTGTTGTTGCATCATAGGATCATGTGCCTTCAATTTGATTGGATGCATCTCAACCATCAATATTTCATCTAATTGACTATTCATTTTTTACCTAAGCCTGCAACTAGTCCATTGATTCAATTATGTTGTTGTGAGTTGGTTGGAGGTATAGTTTTTCGGACTTCTATGTTGTATAGCTCACTGACCCATCGGTCATCGACACTACTGCCATCTCCCTACTACCGGATCACAACCCCCGCATTTAGTTCTTACCATGTACTAGGATGGCGTGATAAACGAAACCAGTATCTATTTGCACAACATTGTAATGATGTTGTCCAGTGATCTATTGTTTATTTTTCCTATACGTTGAATCAATACTAGGACGATCTCTTGGTTTGGTGCTATAAAAACCGGGACTTTCTATTTGACACTCAATTGTATTACGATCATGATCTGGAGAGGTTTGCTGTGGAGACTAAAGGTAAATTCCATCTTTTGTTGACAAAGAAGTCCACATCACCCCCTGGGGGTTCAGAAATGGGCTAACCCACCCACCCAGCTGTAATTCCGGTTAGTTGACCACCCGGGCTCTCCTAAACCAGGCAAAACACCCCTATCGCTGATTATGGTGGTTTCTACGAGCGGTTTTGCCTACATGGCTTCGGATGGTTGCCAGGTCGGCTTGGGAGAAGGCGCAAAGCGATATGAGGCGGGCGGAACCCTGAAGTTTCACCCAACCCCCAATCCCAACCCTAGTTCCTCTTTTCCTGCTCTCGACGCGAGCTGAAGCTTGTTCTTTCTGTTTCTCTAGTTCCTATCCTCCTCTGTTTGTCTCCATGGCCGCCCCACCTCCCTAGTTCCTCTCCTCCCCCGATCCATCTCCGGGGACATGGAAACGCCATCGACATGGACCACCTTGTCATGGCTCGGTTTAACAACGACGCAAGCTTGTCTTGGAGTTCTTGTTGGTGTTTTTGTCCCAGTTTAGTTGAGAACTAGAGAATTCTAAGAAAGCATTTTTTTTAGGAAATGTACTCCCTACTGTCATGGAAGGCCATACCAACAGAGAATAAAGGAATTTCAGAAGTGCTATCATAAACTTTGTGATCTGTCTTCTTCTTCTTAGGCATGTCATTCCCATCACTTGCTTCATCGTAAGATAAATCATCTGCACTGTCAAAATAGGGTGTCACATCACCATCACCAACATCATGCTTGCAATCCTCTGGGACAAGGAAATCCTCTGGCACATCAACTGCTTTTTCATCCTCTTCTCCAAGCATTTTGTTCCTGACCTTGTTCTTAAGTTCCCTTGCATATTTTCTGAATTCAATTGCTTCTTCATCATCAGCAGAACTATTGTCTTATTCTTCTAAATCAACCTCATAATCACTATCACAGTTTGTGGATTCATCTTCGCCTCCTATGTTTCTTTTTCTTTCCGCCATCTTCGCCTCCTATGTTTCTTTTTCTTTCCGCCACCTTTGATTTCCTTCACAGTCTTTCTACACACTGGCAACTTCTGGGGCCGATGAAATACATGTGCATCTTCACCTACCTCATGTATCTCCTCTGCATCTCCTCTTCATTCCTCTGAATTTTGCTTCTCTTCTGGACATTGTTCCTCTTGTTGTTTTGCCTGCTGTCCCTCCCCTGTTCTGCTTGCCGACCAAATAGGTAACCAAGTGGTTTCATATCTGCGAAATAACAACAAAATACAACACATATATAAGCTGTCCGCACATATAAAAGATTGAATCCCTATGCAATCAAACCCGCGAGAAATTACACATATATAAGCCCTCTGGATATAAACCGTTTCAACAATCAAACCTCTAAATTGATGTCAATCATAAAATCATTCTGTTAAAATGAGTTTAGCAGCACAAATTATTATTTGCTTCTGAATACTTGCACGTTTCTAAAACATACGTAACAGAGTTGATACGAGTTTAGTTTATTTTAAAATTTAAGAAGCTCCGGTCCTGCTCATGCTAAAGGTATGCATGCAGCCTGGAATACTCAGGGCATTTAGCAGAAGTTGATTACTTCTTGAATACCTGCAGGCAGGCATCAACCTGGGTCATCGATTGTTAATTCTAGCAAGTGTTTGAAACAAAACTGTTGATTGGAGAGGAGCTGTTTCAATGTGTATTGTAGCTCACCAGCCGGCTAGTTGTTTAATTATGATCACACAAGTACCATGAAAAGAATACTAAGATGTCAGTCCAGATTAGTCATGGAGCAAAAATCAAAAACTTGGAAAATGGCAGTGGCCTGAAGGGAGCCAAGTCGTATCTTCTGAATTTGAAAAAAACTGCTTTAAAATCTTCACAACCTAGACTGTACAAGTGCATAGAGATAATCACGCTATACACACATTAACTAAACACGCACTAGTACTAATCGCCGGACTGATCTAGGACTATCTAGGTAGGCGTGTGACACCTAAATTCAGAAAGGGTCGTTGCAGGCGTCAGTTTCAATGCATGGCTCACACAGAGAAGGACGTGTGTGATGGGCTTGGAGGAGCTAAGCGCCTAACCTGGAGTAGTCCCACTGCTCTCCTCAAGCGGCGATCATCACATCTTGCCCCGCCGCCGTCTCATTGAAAGGAAAGAATGGAACGAGG
This sequence comes from Triticum urartu, assembly GCF_003073215.2. NCBI lineage: Eukaryota > Viridiplantae > Streptophyta > Magnoliopsida > Poales > Poaceae > Triticum > Triticum urartu. Next base: position 7,280 of record NW_024119754.1, read on the forward strand.
CCCAAACAAACCGGAGGAGCAGTTAAGTCCGAGACCCATCCTACCAAGCCGACATGGCAATCGTGGAGAGCCACGCAAGCAAAACCACCTGCGAATACCACTCGAATTGGGATCAGAGGTAATTTGGCTGGTATCAGAGCTCTCAGGGGGTTAATTAACCGGTTTTAGAGGCGAGGGGGTGGATTAGTTGGTTTCTGAAACCCGGGGGTGATGTGGACTTCTTTCCTTTTGTTCATTGTTCATGTCTGAAATGATGGCGCAGATCATGACCTGCCGCCTCGCTGTGCAAATGCGTGCCTTTATGTATGTGTAGTAGGCTTTGTGTGCAATGCGGGGTAGCTGGTGAGTGGTGACGAAGGCTGCAAAGCATCAGCATAAACCTGATCGATCTCCGCTGTTTAACCTCACATGTGCTTAAGTGCATGTCTCGCGTCGGGGCTACAACTCATCGGAGCGCTCAAAGAAGGCCACGTCATCATATATATAACATACGTACATAAACCATGCTTTGCTTGGGTCACCAAATGGATCGATGTTTTGGTGCTACGCCACGGTTTTTGCAGCCATCGTTGATTAAACGTCAGTGGTACTGGTATTTGTATCCCTCAGTGATTAACCAGCTCCTTCCACTCCCCCATAAGTGATTAACCAGCTCCTTCCAATCCCTCAGTGATTAATCACCACCCCTCATCACTGCTTAATTTATCCTCTAATCACCCCTCATCATTCCAAATCATCTAACTTCCCGAACGGTCACCCATCCTCCCACTCCCCCCGCCTGAGCATGCTTAACTTCCGGGTTCTATTCTCTCTCGTTTCCAAGTCTGCACTTGTTGTTTTCCTGACAATAGTAAGATGTCAATCCTATTAACCTTTATGAATTTTGCTTGAGCATGAAGTGACACATTTCACTCTTTGAGTTTGAAACTATTGTTTTAAAAAACAATAATTATTTAGTAACACTAATATTTCTTGAATAATTAGTTTGACCATTGTTTGACCACAGTTTGACCAGATTTGACCAAAATTCAAAATAACTAAAATAATTATTTAGTAACACTAATATTCTAGAATAATTAGTTTGACCATTGTTTGACGACAGTTTGACCACTGTTTGACCAGATTTGACTAGTAATTTTTTCGATTTTTTCCACTCTAGATCTTAAAAGCCCCGTAACTTTTTTCTGTTAGGTTTTTGAGGATTTTGAAAATGTTTAACGGGATTCCCCCGGTTAAATTCGGATGTAACTTTTCAAGTAGATGATTTTTCATATAAAAAACTTTTTAATCCGAGTTCGTATGCAAAAGTTATGCCCATTTTACAAATTCCAGAGAGATTTTGCAAATAAAGTCGAAATTTATATTTGTAAATTCTCCCAACAAGTAGACCACATATCACATGGGAAACTTATTTTATTTTATTTTTTTTGACATTTCCATCATTTTCTTTTGTTTTTTCTAAAACTGAAAAGGCGGTCCACAGGGGAGGGGGGGAGTTTGAAAATGGGACCTTTAGTACCGGTTCGTGCCATGAACCGGTACTAATGCCTCAAAACCCATTAGTACCGGTTGGTGGCACCAATCGGTAATAAAGGTCTAACCTTTAGTCCCGGTTGGTGCCACCAACCGGAACTAATGGGCATCGCACCCTTTAGTCCCGGTTCGTGGCATGAACCGGGACTAAAAGGCCCAGGTGAACCGGGACTAATGCCTTAGCCGCACGAACCGGGATAAATGCTCACATTAGTCCCGGTTCTTGACTGAACCGGGACTAATGGGCTGACCCGGCCTGAACCAAAGCCCTGTTTTCTACTAGTGTTAGAAGGATAGTGCTATTCATTAACACGCTTTATCAGGGTTCAAATTCTTGTGCTCGCATTTATTTCTGAATTTATTTCAAAATTTCTGGCGATACGCTTTCAGTGGGAGGAGACGTTTTCGTTGACTACGAGGCATCTACGGCGACTTCGTAAATCTCAAGAAAATACGCCGGCTCAGTCTTTTTGAGGTGCTCATAAGGATAGGATATGCGTCTGTGAATTCATACGGGTGAGTATATGATATGACCATTAACATGCTTGCTAGTGTTGCTGTTCCTCGGGATGTTACTAGTTTGGTTGTTCAGAATTATGTGCTGGAGACAGATACAGTCGAGGTTAGAGACGTATAAGTACCAAGGTGTTTTCGGTTTGGAAAGAAAGGAGATATTTCGGTTGGAGATAAATGGAAAGTACACATAATAAGATATTTTTCTCCAACTTATTTTATTTAGCGTCTGCTATAAGGATTTCTCTACGTGATTGCTTTGGTAATTAATTTTAGGGTCCTGATAATTTCCACACATGTGACATATTAAAAATCCGCCCACACGTCCTGTGTGACATAATCAGAAGGCAGCTCACACGGGCTATGTGTGGGCGAACATTAGAATTGCCCACACGTATGGGCATAGCTACTTTGTGCCACACGCCCAACAAGTACTACTCATCTCCACCCCGCGCGTGTGACACAAAGCAAATATGCCCACACGTCCTGACACATCTACGTTAGGTACCCGTGGGATGACGATTTAGTTGCCATCCAGGATGGCAAATGTAGTTATCTGGGATGGCAAATATAGTTGTAAAAGCATGGCAACTCCCTCTATTTTGGTTAACTATAGTTGCCATGTCTAATTTATGGTAGTTGCCGTGTGTAGTCAAACCATAGTTGCTGTTTGTGATTAACTACTTGCCACATATGGTTGAACAATAGTTGCCATGTGTGTTTACTTAGTTGCCACGTGTGGTCCAGCTATAATTGCCATGTATGTTTATTTGGTTGCCATGTACGCGCAACTGCAATTGCCGTCTAGCAACGAATCATAGTTGCCATGTGTGTTTACCTAGTTGCCACGTACGCGCAACTGCAGTTGCCATCCAACAACGTACGAGCGTTGTGTGGGCGAAAAGCAGTTCGCCCACACACACGTGGACTAGGTGGTGGATGTGTGGGCAGAAACTAGTTCGCCTATACATCGCAGCTGGCAAACCACGTGCTGCGGGGCATGTGGACGAAATCTCCAATGCCCACACACATGATGATGCCCACATGGCACTCAGATTCTAACAAATTCCTTTTTTTTGAACACAAGAAGGGCCCCGAAGGACCCAGACTTATATTAGATAAGCATGCAACATCTTACATAAAGGCCCAACAGAAAGAGAAAATTACAATCCAGGCCGGACATTTTTGTAGATAGGACCCCAGACAACAAAACCGAAAAGCAACCGAGTCCTCTTCGCCGTCTTCGGTCCTGGCCTGATCGCCCACCACCGGGGACAAAACCACTTGGGGCGGAGGAATGGCTACAACATCACCAGCGCATAACCGGAGGTAGACAGTTGAAGTACCAGACTTAGAACCTGCTAAACTGCCTCCCATATGGCTCGGCTGCCAAGAGGAAACAGAGGAGCCGGACGCCGTCGCCGGAACTCCGAGTGGTCGCCTTTCGACCAGAAGGTGCAGCGGCGCAGTGGTGGGAACCTCCTGATGCACTTTGCACCAAGATCCCCCACCATTTGCTGCAAAACTTAGGCTCCAAGGACACACAGAAAGGATAGAGCAACTAAATCCCCTTCCTCCCTCTTCTTCCAGTCCACCTCCATGGCAGCTCAAGAAGAAGTGGGGAAGAAGGAACTTGAGCTCCAGATCTGGGACACCTGCGAGCTTATTTGGGGGAGAAACGCCGACGAAAATCCCCTCCGCCTCTGGCTCCGACCACCGGAGCACCGCGAAGAGGAGTTTCACTGCCACCAGCCGCTGGTCGCAGCTCGCCTGCACTAGCCACATACTTCCCGACGACATAACACCAGTCCTAAAGACAACCTAACATCTAGTCTGTACAACAACCCAAGCTCTTCTCCCCACCCTACTCTAGCCGGCAGCGCCGTCAGAGAGGAGAGGGGCCCGAGCCGGGCCTGAGCAAGAGGCGACTCTCAAGAGGAGAGGGAAGGAGGAGGAGAGTGGTTACCAAAAACAGAATTCTTTAGGATTCGTGCAAAACAGAATCAATGTGGATTAAGGCATGTGGGCGATGTGCAAACATGCCACACGTGTGGGCGTTATCATTTGGGTAATTTTAATGGGCATGCAACAAGGAGAAGAAGGGTTCACATCTTTTTCTTATTTGTTTCATACAAGGAGTGGAATCCTCAACGTGACAAACCAAAGAATAAGCTGCGTGATCTAGTTTCCTTAGGCAATGTTGGATGGGGCCCACCAGCCAATCTTGCCAGAAAAGGAGGTTATTGTATGATGAATTGGATGCTGCATGTGTTTTCACAGTCGGCGATTATCGAGTTTAGAGAGATCTGTCAAAAATTCTCTACTGGCATGTGAGTTCCTGTGATGCGATGCGTAGGAGATTATAACCTGAGCCTACACGGTTTGTCCACGTTATTCTTTCAGATCGAGGGGTTGGCGTGTTGTTTCGGTGGGATTTGCGAATATCTTTAGAAACCTGCTACAATTATTTGTTGCGATGAAGGTTTGTGCCATGAAAGATCGGGCCAACAACGTACCGACCCTTATCTCGTAGTTCGCTCCTCATCAAGTGGTATCAGAGACCGACGTTGCTCACGAAACTTTGGAGGTGATGGCCGGTAAGTCATCATTGTAAGTGCATCTAGTGCCCCTTAGTGATTTTGGTGTATTGAAGACTTATAGGTTAAGGGACTAATGTGTTTTTGAGTGTACACATGTCTATAAGTCTATGAGGAGTTTGATATTTACAGAGAAAGTCGACCCCTAAAAATGAAGTTCTTCGACTGAAGACTTTGGACTTTTGAAGACCTTTTGAAGACTTTGAGAGTGAAGAAATTGGTGTAATCCTGAAGACTTGGTATTCATTCGAGGAACATGAAGCATGAAGACTTTTGTTTTTGTAGTTTCATTTCCTCTTTCTTGGGTCATAGGAAACACCATACTGTTAAAGGGGGTCGAGGAAATACCAAGGAAAAATATCCATGTGATGCTCAACTCAAAATCCTACACCTACCAATCCCTTCGAGTGAAGCCATTGGAAATCTCGTACAGTTCAGTCATATTCTTCAGTGACAGAGACGAAGTTCTTCTGATCTCTGAGGAATTTGTTCTGACTGAGGAGTTAGGAATTCGCCAGTGCGGATTGCCTACATAGTGAGGAACATGATAGCACTGAGAAATTTGATACTCTAAATTCCGACCGTTGCTGTGCTATGCGCCAGCTGTCCCAAATTATCTACCCACCTAACGGTCATATCATTGAATGGCATTTATGTCTTATCATGTCGGGCTGCTCCCTAGGCTATAAATAGCCGCCCCTACAACCACTAGCTGGTTGGTTGCTCCGAGAGAAACTGACACCTGTCATTTGACAGCATCCCATCCTCCGATGACTTTGAGCGAAAATCATCAAGTGAGGAAATCCCAAACCCAAACACCTAAAAACCCCAAGTGATTGAGCATCACTGAAGAGATTGATCCTGCGTGGATCCGACGCTTGTTACCTTTGAAGACTTTGTTTCTTCCAGACGGTTAGGCGTCAAGGTCTAGAGCATCCAAGAGGAATTGTGGATCACCGATTGACCAAGTTTGTGAAGGTTCGGAAGTCACCTGAAGACTTACCACGAGTGATTGGGCGCGGTCTGTGTGACCTTAGCTCAAGGAGAATACGGTGAGGACTGTGTGTCCGGGACTGTGTGTCCTCAGGTTTAAATACCTAGCCACTCCAACCAGATGTACAACTGAGACAGCAGTTGGAACTTGTAACACCCCGGATGTAATTTACCTTATATGTATCCCAACTCTTGCCGTTTCCGGCCTAAGTTATTTCATTTCGTCATTGTTGGGTTTTTATCTCCGTGTGTTGTTGTCTTTGTCATGCATCTCATATCATGTCATCATGTGCACTGCATTCGCATACGTGTTCGTCTCATGCATTCGAGCATTTTCCCCGTTGTCCGTTTTGCATTCCGGCGCAACTATGTCGCTGTCGGGACCCCGATCCTAAATCACACCGATCTAGCATGTAACACTTCATATCACTTTGCGGACTCACGCACGGTATTCCCATGGGTGCCACCTTACCTGGCCCAGGACCATTTGCGCCTTTTGGCTCACGTATATGATGGTGTCGCTAGCATCCATATGACAGAGAACCCGGGCCGACATGACTAGTCGTGAACCCAAA
>NW_024119755.1:0-9573 GCF_003073215.2 Triticum urartu
GGGTCAAATTTGAACTGCAGCGTCCTCATTGTTTGTTATTTATTTTTTCCAAAAATCATTTCTAGGTACAAAAGTATATATTTAATCAGAGAAACACCAAAAAAATTCCAAGATTCAAGCACTAGCTAGGAACGGTCATTCCTGTCGTTTCACCGCAGTTTGAAACGGGCATAAAAAATTAAAAAAAATCAAAAAATTGGAAAACCTTCGCAGTGTGTCATTATATGTGACCATGTTACCAGGAAAAATAATAAACTTGTAATACGGCAATTCTTTTAAAAAACTGTTCTCAGAAACGAGCTATCATGTGTGGAGATCAATGGCTTTCAAGCAAAATGATCAATCTTATGGCCACATTCATGGCATAGTTTGTTCAAATGATCTCATATTATGCACAAGGGTGCACATTGGAATGGCAAACAATATTGACTAAGGAAGTTTTAATTTTCTTTGGACGAAAAAACCATTTTCCATTGTGCGAGTGCCCAAAAGGAGGTTTTTTTGTGAAGGACCTCCAAAATAATTGTTGCAAAATTGGACCAAATCATTTTTATAAAATACTAGGACATATTTAATGCATAATTGACAAAATGTTTGGGTGTAAAAATTTATGATCCAACTCTCGTGAAAAAGACAAATTTCCGTCGTTTTAGTTGGAAGCGGGTCAAATTTGAACTGCAGGTGCCTCATAGTTTGCTCTTTATTTTTTCCAAAAATCATTTCTAGGTACATAAGTATCTATTTAATCAGAGAAACACCAGAAAAATTCCAAGATTCAACCACTAGCTAGGAACGGTCATTCCCGCCGTTTTGACCACATTTTGAAACGGGCATAAAAAATTCAAAAAAAAAATCAAAAAATTGGGACACCTTCGCATTGTGTCATTATATGTGCCCAAGTTCCCAGGAAAAATAACAAACTTGTAATACGACAATTATTTTAAAAAAGTGTTCTCAGAAACGAGCTATCACGTGTGGAGATCAATGGCTTTCAAGCCAAATGATCAATCTTATGGCCACATTGATGGCATAGTTTTGTTCAAATGATCTCATATTATGCACAAGGGTGCATATTGGAATGGCAAACAATGTTGCCTAAGGAAGCTTTCATTTTCTTTGGACGAAAAAACATTTTCCATTTTTCGAGTGCCTAAAAGGAGATTTTTTTTGTGAAGGACCTCCAAAATAATTGTTGCAAAATTGGACCAAATCATTTTTCTAAAATACTAGGACATATTTAATGCACAATTGACAAAATGGTTGGGTGTACAAAGTTTTGATCCAACTCTCGTGAAAAAGACAAATTTCCGTCGATTCAGTTGAAAGCGGGTCAAATTTGAACTGCAGGTGCCTCATAGTTTGCTATTTATTTTTTCCAAAAATCGTTTCTAGTTACGTAAGTACCTATTTAGTCAGAATTACATGGTTTGGTGGTGATACGTCGAGGTTTGGGCAGTGGCCGAGGCCCCAACTCTAGAGCGCGTAAACTCGCATGCCCGCCGCATGGTCACCGCGTGACTGTGGTGTTGCCATGTGTTCTGGGCGGCCTAGGCATGTCTAGTGGGTTGGGAACTCCCCAGGGAGGTGCTAGGAAGAAAATTACGATATAAGATTCTCACGAGGAGACCGATCGATGCTCAAACATGAATTAACAGCCAAGTGTTTGATTAGCGGTACAGGAAATGTACATGGCTAATGGGCGTGTGTTTTGGCTAAGGATGATCAGTTACTAAGAAGACCGTCTTCACAAATTTTCAGCTCAAAAGGAGGATCCTAGGTGGTACTTGCTTTGCATAGTACTCCATGAGACATAAATACGAATGTTGAAGCTGGGCTCAAAATAATGAATGGATTGAGCTGGCATTTGGTGGAGGATGGTTATTTGGGCATAGGAAAGCAGTACAAAAAATGGATACTATTTGAACATGCCAAAGTGGTACTTCCTTCACAAATTGTTGTTCTGAACAGAATAGGAAAATGAATATTTTTGAATTATTTTTGAACTAGGCAAGGAAGGTTTTTTTTTACATATTTAACGAATATATGACCCAAAGAAGTTATGAGATTTTTTTGGGAATTTTGGGAATGACAGAAATATAGGTTGCTTCACAACCTAGGGCAAAACTTGCCACATGGACCTGACACATAGGCAAAACTGATGAGGTGGCGCCTAGTCATAGCAACCCACCACAATTTACAAGGCTATGACCATCTATATTGGTCCTTAACAACTAGCAATAAGGCAGCGGACTAGCGTTGTTTACTTTATGACCATTTCGTGTAAGGAAATTACGACCTTTCTGACCAAAATGGTCGCAATGGTTTAGGGTTTGGAGCCCCCCGAACAGCTTTTGACCAATTGGTCTCAAATGGTCATAGATCTATGACCAATTCTTCCAGGGTCACTGACAGAAGGTCACTAGTTGACATATTTCTTGTAGTGTAAATTGCAATTGCTTCAATGACTGAGGTCATAGTTTGTTAGTCTTCAATGAAGTTTCTGATTCATACTTGACATTGTGAATAGATTATTACTTTAGCATAAGAAATCATATGATAATATATATTGCTGTTATAAGAATGATCATGATGCCCTCATGTCCGTATTTTATTTTATCGACACCTCTATCTCTAAACGTGTGGACATATTTTTCTATATCGACTTCCGCTTGAGGACAAGCAAGGTCTAAGCTTGGGGGAGTTGATACGCCCATTTTGCATCATGCTTTTATATCGATATTTCTTGCATTATGGACTGTTATTACACATTATGTCACAATACTTATGCCTTTTCTCTCTTATTTTACAAGGTTTAGATGAAGATGGAGAATGCCGACAGCTGGAATTCTGGGTTGGAGAAGGAGCAACTATTAGAGACCTATTCTGCATAGCTCCAAATGTCCTGAAACTCTACGAAAGTCAGTTTTGGAATATATAAAAAATATTGGGCGAAGAAAGCACCAGAGGGATGCCATCCACCGTCCACGAGGGTGGGGGGCGCGCCCCCTGCCTCGTGGGCCCCCTGGCAGGCCTCCGATGCCCATCTTTTGCTATATGAAGTCTTTTGCCTTGGAAAAAATAAGGGGGAAGCTTTCGGGATGAAGCGCCACCGTCTCGAGGCAGAACCTTGGCGGAACCAATCTAGGGCTCCGGCGGAGCTGTTCTGCCGGGGAATCATCCCTCCGAGAGGGGGAAATCATCACCATCGTCATCTCCATTGATCCTCTCATCGGGAGGGGGTCAATCTCCATCAAAATCTTCACCAGCATCATCTCATCTCAAACCCTAGTTCATCTCTTGTATCCGATCTTTGTCTCAAAACCTCAGATTGGTACTAGTGGGTTGCTAGTAGTGTTGATTACTCCTTGTAGTTGATACTAGTTGGTTTATTTGGTGGAAGATCATATGTTCAGATACTTTATGCATATTAATACTCCTCTGATTATGAACATGAATATGATTTGTGAGTAGTTACGTTTGTTCCTGAGGACATGGGAGAAGTCTTTCTATAAGTAGTCATGTGAATTTGGTATTCGTTTGATATTTTGATGAGATGTATGTTGCCTTTCTTCTAGTGGTGTTATGTGAACGTCGACTACATGACACTTCACCATTATTTGGGCCTGGGGTGACAGAAGCTTAAACCCTAGTTTATGCGTTGCTTCGTAAGGAGCTGATTTGGATCCACATGTTTCATGCTATGGTTAGGTTTACCTTAATACTACTTTTGTAGTTGCAGATGCTTGCAAGAGGAGTTAATCATAAGTGGGATGCTTGTCCAAGGAAGGGCAGTACCCAAGCACCGGTCCACCCACATATCAAATTATCAAAGTACCGAACGTGAATCATATGAGCGTGATGAAAACTAGCTTGATGATAATTCCCATGTGTCCTCGGGAGCGCTTTCCTTTATATAAGAGTTTGTCTAGGCTTGCCCTTTGCTACAAAAAGGATTGGTCCATCTTGCTGCACCTTATTTACTTTTATTACTTATTACCCGTCACAAATTACCTTATCACAAAACTATCTGTTACCGATAATTTCAGTGCTTGCAGAGAGCACCTTACTGAAAACTGCTTGTCATTTCCTTCTGCTCCTTGTTGGGTTCGACACTCTTACTTATCGAAAGGACTATGATAGATCCCCTATACTTGTGGGTCATCAGCGAGCGCGAGGGAGAGGTCAAAGGTGAAGAAACAAAGGTGGTGGATCTATGCGGCATTAGTCGGCGAGCTCTGGATCACGTTATGAACAAGCACCCGGGCGCAACGCAAAGCGTGTCGGGCGTGTTACCAGAGCCGTGTCTTCACGCGGTCACCATGCTGGCATGGTCAAGACGACAGCCACTCGATGCAAAACTATATCTGGGGTGTCGTTCGTGCAGTGTTAGGTCTAGGAAGGGTGATGGCACACTGCCAGGTCGACCAGATGAGACTTGAGCTTGTTTGTAACGCCCTCGATGCGGCTATATCTCCTACGTGTCGAAGCACGACTTAGAGGCATAACCGCATTGAAAGCAATGTCGCAAGTAAGGTAATCTTCACAAAAACCCTTTCGCTTTTCTTTTTAAAAAAGTTTTAGGTTCCCCTTTCACAAGTATCAAATGAAGGAAATATGCCCCAGAGGCAATAATAAAGTTATTATTTATTTCCTCATATCATGATAAATGTTTATTATTCATGCTAGAATTGTATTAACCGGAAACTTAGTACATGTGTGAATACATAGACAAACAGAGTGTCACTAGTATGCCTCTACTTGACTAGCTCGTTAATCAAAGATGGTTATGTTTCCTAACCATGAACAAATTATACATGTTCCTATGACTATGAGATTATGCAACTCTTGATTACCGGAGGAACACTTTGTGTGCTACCAAACGTCACAACGTAACTGGGTGATTATAAAGGTGCTCTACAGGTGCCTCCGATGGTACTTGTTGAGTTGGCATAAATCAAGATTGGGACTTGTCACTCCGATTGTCGGAGAGGTATCTCTGGGACCACTCGGTAATGCACATCACTATAAGCCTTGCAAGCATTGAAACTAATGAGTTACTTGCGGGATTATGTATTACGGAACGAGTAAAGAGAATTGCCGGTAACGAGATTGAACTAGGTATTGAGATACCAACGATCGAATCTCGGGCAAGTAACATACCGATGACAAAGGGAACAACGTATGTTGTTATGCGGTTTGACCGATAAAGATCTTCGTAGAATATGTGGGAGCCAATATGAACATCCAGGTTCCGCTGTTGGTTATTGACCGGGGACGTGAATCGGTCATGTCTACATAGTTCTCGAACCCGTAGGGTCCGCACGCTTAAAGTTTGGTGATAATCGGTATTATGAGTTTTTGTGTTTTGATGTACCGAAGGTAGTTTGGAGTCCCGGATATGATCACGGACATGACGAGGAGTCTCAAAATGGTCGAGACGTAAAGATCGATATATTGGACGACTATATTCGGACACCGGAAGTGTTCCGGATGGTTTCGGAGAAAACCAGAGTGCCGGAGGGTTACCGGACCCCCCTCCCGGAGAAATAGTGGGCCTTATGGGCCTTAGTGGAGAGAGAGAGGGCTGGCCTAGGGCAGGCCGCGCGCCCCTCCCCCTCTGGTCCGAATTGGACTAGGAGAGGGGGGCGGTGCTCCCCTTTCCTTTCCCCCTCCTAGTAGGAGTAGGAAAGAGGGAAATCATACTCCTACTAGGAGGAGGATTCCTCCTCCTGGCACGCCTACAGGGGCCGGCCGGCCTCCCCCCTTAATCCTTTATATACGGGGCAAGCGGGCACCTCTAGACACACAAGTTGATCTATTGATCTATTCCAGCCGTGTGAGGTTCCCCCCTCCACCATAATTCACCTCGATTATATCGTAGCAGTGCTTAGGCGAAGCCCTGCGTCGGTAGCATCATCATCACCTTCATCACGCCGTCGTGCTGACGAAACTCTCCCGTGAAGCTCTGCTGGATCGGAGTTCGTGGGATGCCATCGAGCTGAACGTGTGCTGAACTCGGAGGTGCCGTGCGTTGTACTTGAATCAGTCGGATCGTCAAGACGTACGACTACATCAACCGCGTTGTGCTAACGCTTCCGCTTTCGGTCTACGAGGGTACGTAGACACACTCTCCTCTCTCGTTGCTATGCATCACCATGATCTTGTGTGTGTGCGTAGGATTTCTTTTTGAAATTACTACGTTCCCCAACACCAAAGGACAGCAACATAACCGCAAGCAAATTAAACCAATCATAGCAATTCACCAATTACCGATAGGACAATGAAAATATACTCACACATCATAGGATGGCAACGCATCATTGGATAATAATATGAAGCATAAAGCACCATGTTTAAGTAGAGGGTACAACGGGTTGCGGGAGAGTGGACCACTGTAGATAGATGGGGGAAGGTGATGAAGATGTTGGTGAAGATGACGGAGGTGTTGGTGTAGATCGTCGTCGCACGATGATGGCCCCGACAACGTTCCGGCGCCACTGGAAGAGAGGGGGTGAGGGCCCCCCTTCTTCTTCTTCCTTGACCTTCTCCCTAGATGGGAGAAGGGTTTCCCCTCTGGTCCTTGGCTTCCATGGCATGGGAGGGGCGAGAGCCCCTCCAAGATTGGATATGTCTCTCTGTCTCTCTTTGTTTCTGCGTTCTAGATTCTGGCCTTTCACCGTTTCTTATATTCCTGGAGATCCGTAACTTCATGTCACATCCCTAGTTCTGGTATGCTCAAGGCTAGCTAGTCATGTGAGCATCATGTTTAAATTACATGTAAATTTGAATTGGGGATTTGTGAAACCCTCAGAAATCATTTCTGGAAATAACCCAGATAAAAATTGCTCCAAACAGGTCCAAGAAAATGTTCATGTTGCTCCCTGAAAATATTGGTCAGAGGTAAAATTCAAACCGATATTTTTTTGAGCTCATAAATATTTATTTTGGCCATTTGGAATTAATGCAATACTTATTTGCTTTGGACATATAAGTGTTATATATTTTATATATGTCCAAAAATTATGCTAGTTGATGAGGAGCTCTGGAATAATATCACTAGCTCCTGCAAAAATTGGCATAAGTAGATAAATTAGTTTGGTATTGTTTTTAAATCAAACAAATGTCAGAAAAATAGAAAAGAAAACAGAAAAAGGAAAAAAACTTACCTGGGCCTCCTACCTGGCAGCCCAGCGGCCCAGCAGGCCAGCCCAGCCAGCTGGCCGACACCAGTCGTCGCCTACCTCCTACCAGGAGGACGGCGCGCGTGTGCCCGACGCGCGCGAGCACATGCCGGCCACCTCCTGCTTCCCTGCTCGCCGCTGGAGGCACCCAACGACGCCACGCACTTCCCCGAACCTCTCTCCCTCTCTCTAGTGGCCTCCCCTCCTCTCTCTCGCCCTTCACCGCGATCGCCCGAGCGCTGCCGTCGCCGCCGCTCGCCATAGCCGTGCCCACTGTGCTCCCCTCGCATCGCTATTGTGTCCTAGAATATGGCCTAGCCTTCCACCCTTTACCAATTATATAGGTGCATTAAGATAACAAGATAATATGGTGATATCCCAACAATAAACAATGTTCCAACAAGGCACGATCTCCAATCTTCACCTGCAACTAGCAACGCTATAAGAGGGGCTGAGCAAAGCGGTAACATAGCCAATCAACGGTTTGCTAGGACATGGTGGGTTAGAGGTTTGACATGGCAATTTGGGAGGCATGATAAGCAGGTGGTAGGCATCGTAGCATAGGCATAGCAAAAGAGCGAGCATCTAGCAAGCAAAGATAGAAGTGATTTCGAGGGTATGATCATCTTGCCTGCAAAGTTGTCAGAGTTGACTTGATCCTTGTAAGAAAACTCAACGGCCTCCTCATTAGTGAACTCGTCTCCCGGCTTTACCCAAACAAGACAAACAAGCAAAAGGAACACAATCAACCACGTGCAATGCTCGAACAACATGATGCAAACATGGTATGCTATGCAGGATGCGATATGTGATGCATATGCAAGATTTGACAATGAATGATTGAACCTGGCCTCAACTTGGAAATCCAAGAGTTACAATAGAAAGGTGAGGTGATTTCGGTTGAAATCGATATAAAGATCACCGGAATCGGATGCACGGTTTGGAAATGGCAAGCAAAACAAATATGACACCGGTCTACGATAATCAGCAAGTAGCCATCTAAAAGCATCAAGATAATTATGCTACAGCACTCAAACATGACAACAAAATACATGGCAAGGATCCACTCATGATGCTCGACAAAAGATTAACACTGAGCTACGGCCAATTCATCCATTAACAGGTTCAAACAAGCATGGCAAAAGTGCAAATGATAACAGGTTTCAGACTTAGTGAAATTAACACAAGTCTGGAATTTAACATCAGGAAGCACACTTTGGAGCATGAAAACTACATGCTACAGGAACTTAACATAGCAAAGCAAGGCATGGAATGAAGCTACTCAAAGCACTTAACAAAATTCCCTTAGTGACCTTGAGCCAAAAGGGATCAGAAAATACGATTGCAAGCATGTGAACATGGCAAAAACATAAACGGATCTCAGACTTAGTGAAAAACTGGAGCATGCAAATCAGTTAACGAGTAGGCATGTTCAGGAGCTCGATGCACTCACTACAGAGCATGGAATAACAAACTAAGCATACACCCATCAATAATACATGTCCTAGAATCTATACATGGCAAGAACAACAACATAGCATGCACGGATCAATAGCAACATCCTCGGCAAAATCGCTAACAAGTCAACAATCTGCCAGAATTCACGAAATAGCAAAAGTAGAGCTCGATTGACTCAAGCTCGGGTGCTCCATAAATGCAAACAAAGACAAGGGTGGATAGAGCACCACAATGTTAACAAATCATCCTTACTGATTATCCTCAAAAGTGGCACGGATCACTAGGAAACAACATGAACATATGGCATAATGACAAAATTAGGAAAAGGACTTAGAGAAATTCTAAGTCCCTGAAATCAGCATTACCGAATA
Organism: Triticum urartu; assembly: GCF_003073215.2. Taxonomy (NCBI): domain Eukaryota; kingdom Viridiplantae; phylum Streptophyta; class Magnoliopsida; order Poales; family Poaceae; genus Triticum; species Triticum urartu. Next base: position 9,011 of record NW_024119755.1, read on the forward strand.
CGCTACTTTGCAAGCTTGTGCTAGTCACCACACATATCACAAAAATACATGGTAAACACCTTTGTAAAGATGGCATGGCATATAACAAAACTCATGTAGAGCTCAGGAGCATATCATGCACTCATTAATCATGGCAAAAATGACAAATATCTATTTGATGAAACAGATCTGGCAATTATATCACATAGCCCTCTTCCAACAGCATTTCGGGCATCAAGATGAGCTCAAATGAAAATGATGCAATGAGATGAAATGATGTACTCGTTGAGATGAACATTTGATATGCTACACGCGCAAATCGGAGCTACGGATGCAGAGTTACGACATGATGAAAACCACAAAAAAAATAAGGGGAGAGGGGAAAGTCAACCCTCGTCCAGATCTAGATCTAGAGGTACTGTAGCATGCACGGAAAACGAAGTTCATCGCTGAGGTTGCCGGAGTTGGGGATGAGGTGGCCGGACCTCGCAATGGCCGGAGGAGCTCACCGGGGTCCGGATCCGGGTGAGGGGAGGCGAGGGCGAGGCGGCGGCCGGTCGGAGCGAGCGGTGGAGGCCGGCGTG